>NC_088855.1:54310735-54611673 GCF_963853765.1 Magallana gigas | reverse complement strand
TACATTGTATAAGAAATATGCATAATTAAAACACGGGTTATATAGCTAACCTGAATAACCCCTGTTTTCCAGATGAATGACCTATCTGATTACAGTCGCCTGGTGATTGAAAAGGTTCAGACAACTAGAGCAAGGTTAACCAGCACCTGGATGATGTTTTTCTACCCAGTGTTCACTGCATGTCACCCAGACACGGCCAAAATCCTCTTGAAGTCCTCTGAACCAAAATCAAAATATTCGATGGGGGCACCATACAGAATGATTCTACCATGGTTAGGTAACAGAGGTTTTTTAACTTAATAAACCAGTATTCTTTAGATACATAATTCCAATATTTATTAGAATGTTATTCATGGACATTTGTTTTTATAAGGTGATGGACTGCTTTTATCAGACGGCAAGAAGTGGGAGAGAAACCGTCGGCTGCTGACCCCCGCCTTCCATTTTGATATTCTCAAACCATATGTACAGATCTATAATGATGTCACAGAAATATTCCTTGTACGCAAATAACTTTTAACAACTGTTTCTAAAATGAAATGCACTGGTTTGGAAGAATCGCTTACAACCAACCATTTAATATGTTCTAATGTGTTGAATATAAGCATTGCAAAAAGAGACATGCAATTGGCTAAACTATTTAATAATATTTTTCTTGACAGGACAAGCTACAGAAAGCGTGCGATTCTAGAGAAAACATTGAAATATACAGCCATGTTTCCCTGGCAACACTAGACAACATGTTAAGATGTTCGTTGTCATACGAGGGCCATGTGCAAGAAATGGGGTAAATTCTAGTTAGTATTTGGTCTGAAGCACAACCTGTCGTATGACAATATACATGTATGCTAGCTATTTATTTAATGAAACAATTTGATACCCTCTTGATTTAATGCTTTTCAATTAAACGATTATACGGATTTGAAGGTAGCTAGCACTGCAGAAAAATACATAATGCAATTTCAATTTTTTATCATTTTTTTCTTTTCTTGTAGCCAGAGTTTTCATTTGTAAATATTTGTTTCATGTGCTTTAGAGACAGTCATCCATACGTTCGTGCTGTGCGAAAACTTGGGTCTTTATCTTTGAGAAGAATTTTGTAAGTTATTTTTTAAGTACCTTGTTGATTATATTAATGGTTCTAGTGGTTTGACTTAATTCGCTCATATCTGTAGGAGTCCTTGGCTGTTCCCTGATTTTCTGTTTTGGCTATCCATCACTGGAAGGGAATACAAAAGAAATATGGATTATGTACACGATTTTGCTGATGGAATAATCGCCTCTCGCAGGAAAATTGTCGTAAGTTTGGAAGTTACAGTATAATTTTATTTGAATGTTGTATGATGAAAACAAGCTGGCATTTTTAACATTATATTGTAGGAAAAGAACCACGGGCAGCTGCAGAAGAACAAATTGGATTTTCTGGACATTTTGATCACAGCGAAAGACGAAAATGGTGAAGGTTTAAGTGACCTCGATATCAGAGCTGAGGTTGACACGTTTCTGTTCGAAGGTAAGCTTCCGTGAGCATGAAGGTAAGCTTCCGTGAGCAGGAGGCAACGTTGGGCCAAGAACTGGTTAACCTACATTTTTGTCGTTTTCAATAAAAGTCCTCTTGTTTGAATATTACGCTTTGACCACTTATCCTCGAATTCTAAGATGATATGATTTTAGGCTTTTTTAGGACATGACACCACGGCATCCGCCATTAGCTGGGCAATCTTCTGCCTGGCCAAATATCCGGAAGAGCAAGAAAAGATCTACAAAGAAGTGACGTCAGTTCTTGATGGAAGATCACAACTTTCATGGTACAGATGTAGACTAAACCATCGGCAAAAAATAATTTTTATGATAGTGCTTTGGCAAATACTCCTGATTTATACAACATTTTCCTTTATATTCCATTGGCTTGTTTACAAATTGGTCTTTTTTCCTTGTTGTTAAGTTCATTGAGGTCATGTAATCAATTAAGAAAGTTGTTAACTATCTATTTTCTATATTGTAAGGTTAAAATATTATTGAATTGGACTATACATTAGCTAAATATTATTTTACATATTTTGATTTAGACTACAATTTGAAACTTTGGTGCTTTCTTCTTTTAAGCTCACTTGACATGAAGGTTGAAGTGAGCTCTACTGATCGAAATTTGTTCCTTGTCTGTCGTCGTTGTCGTTGTTGTCGTTGTCGTTGCTGTCGTCATTGTAAACTTTTTATCTTCTCCATCACTAGGCCTATTTCAACCAAAATTATCACAAAGGTGAAGGGGATACAATTTTGTTCAAATGAAGGGCCGCGTCCTCTTTTAAGAGGAGACAATTTATAATTATTGAAAATTTGTTCGTATTTTCAAAAAACTTCCTATCAGAAACCATTCGGTCAGAAACGCTGTTACTTTGATGGAAGCATTATCATGTAGTGTAGATTCATATTTTTTCATACCATGATCCCCAAGGTTGGTATGGGGTACAATAGGGGTCGCATTTTTTAAAAGAAATATATAGAGTAAAATCTTTTAAAATTTCATTTTCAAAACAATTTTGGCCTGAAAACCTGAACAAGTGTTAATTTAAATTTGTAGACAAATTATCAGTTTTTAAACACAAGTTTTGCTTACAAGGGGTCTAAAAAAATTCATTGAAATCGGTCTCTATGAGTGGGGAAAATATTATTTAGCGGCCGATATGTGCATAAAAACTTAATAATCACACGTTTACGTTAGATATTAAAGTAAAATTTCATTTTAATTCATATCTGTTAATTATTTTTAGAAAATTTACAATGCAAAATTTTTTTGGAGAATGTATTTCGGTCTGTAGACATATGTTTCCCTCCGTGAAACAACAAACTTTTGTATAAATATGTTAAAAAACAATACATGTATACAATGTATACAAACCTCTCCAAAGGAATTTTTGTTTCACGGGGGGGGGGGGGGGGGAGATGTTTTAAAAACATTTCCGTTTTTCCGTTATTTTCTAACAGCAATTTTAACCCAAAATACAAAGTTATCTCTCTTTGTTTGACCAAATCATTTATATTTAATGAAAATATACATAAATGTTTACATTATTATAAAAAAAAATCAATTAGACAATTTTTAAAAAATGACTTTTAGTTAGGCAGCTAGACAATGCTATCGTTCGCAGTCCTTTTTTACACAGGGGTAAATAATTCAAAATCAAGATGGAAGCAACTTTAGGTAGTGTAGATACAAGTTTGATCAAATCATGATCCCTGAGGGTAAAGTTGGACCCCAATGGGTGTGAATTTTTACTAGAAAAAGAGAAAATCTTTGACATTTTTTCAAAAGTTATATATCAAGAGAAGCTGCAGCATGTGTGGAGACATCCTCGGATAGTAGAGATTCAAGTTTATCCAAATTATGATCCCCTGGAGTAGGATATGGTCTAAGTGGGAGGGAGGTTGGATTTTTACATTGGAATAAATAGAGGAAAATTAAAAAAATCTTATTCTCAAAATACTGAAATAAAAAAGGGGTTCAATGTCTAATTTAAAAATTTGTTATGAAAAAAATTGAACAAAATGATACTAGTATATACTGTACTAAAATGTCTAGATATTTTGAATTTGATGCTCTAAAAACGGTCTAAAGTTTATGTTGGTTATTGTTGCTAAGTGAGCGATGTGTCCCGTTTCCTCTTGTTTTAACAATGCTTTGAATAAATCATTTGATATTAAATTGATTAGGGACGATATGAGTCGTCTTAAATACACCACCGTGTTTCTGAAAGAAGTGATGCGCATGCACAGTACTGTTCCTTTGATAAGTCGGTGGCTGACCAAACCTTTGGTCCTGGATGGCGTGGAAATCCCGAGTAATTTATATGTTGACATTCTTATCCAATGTATCAACCATCATCCAGACGTCTGGCCCGACCACATGGTATGTCAATCACGTGTACTCGGGTTCATCAAGTGATGTCTGTCTGAATAATGTGAAATTTAGCTTGGTCACATAGAACAGTAATGATACGTTACATTGACCAATCACAAAGTGGTTAATGTTTAATCACACGATTTATGAATTTAATTCTAATTCGTTCACCACACAATATATTACTACATTATTATCACATTGTGTTATTGTTTAATAAATGCTAATCGCTTTTGATATACTTTACAAATCTATAATATCTGTCCCAATTAGCAAATAATCACACTACACATACCCGATAACATCCGTTTGGTACGTCGGTGATATACGAGTAACATTTGTACATGTAACATGATACTAAGTCCGCGAATGAAAGCAACGACATGGTGGTCATTACACCCCTGTTTGTGACGAAATTCATCACATTTGTTAAGGTTGTTTGATGTTACATGTAGACACACCAGCAGTTGCAGTCACTCTTTCATATTTCAGGAATTCCGACCGTCAAGATTTGAGGACTACAAGAATCACGACAGGGACCCTTACACATATGTTCCTTTCTCAGCCGGTCCAAGGTCATTTTTTAAGATCTTCTGTTTCCAACGGAAGACCGTATTGTTTTGGCACTGTTTCTTCTTATATTTTCCACCAAATTTACGCAAGCAATTTGTCGAAAACTATTCGACTGATGTTAACCATTTATTTCACAGATGATTGGAATGGATGCAAATTTATAACGTATTTGAAATTTTTCCTGTCCTCACTTCTGGTTCCGATTTATCGGTTATAAATTTTATCAATTTTTACGACCTATTTTGTGCAGAGCTGATCTAAAAAAAAACTATCAGAGATATGATTGAAATTTTCACGATATCGGTGAACTATAGTTTAAAGTGTGCACTGTAAAGTTGTTCTATGCCAGTGGAGCACTCTAAGGCACGAAATTCGCAAAAATTATTCATATTTTAATCGTATCGTTTAAAAAAAAATCGGACGGAAGACCTACTTGTTACTTGTAACGATATCATTTTTAGTTCTTCTTTTTATTCTTAAAATTTGTTAAAATCTACTGTTCAAACCTTTTCAAGTTTCTTATTCATAAGTTTAGTAATATGAATTTCAAAGAGTAGAATAACGATATGCCATGAATATAGTTTTTCCACAGAGTTATTTTAAATTGTATTAAATCTGTCTTTTATTTTTTTAGGAATTGTATCGGTCAAAATTTTGCTTTGAATGAAGAAAGGGTGATGATTGGTGCTTTAGTAAAACGGTACGTTATGCAGTTAATGTCATATGATATGGGTGTTTCCGTCTGAGAATTGGCAAGGTCATTTAAAAGTGCGAAATTCCCAAAGGGAATAAAATAGATGGAAAACACATTTTTTTATAGCTGTAACAATTTAGGATATTTCCATACACCGTCCTTTATATTAGGAAATCAAGTTTCGTGGCCTGACGTCAAAAAAAAAAATTATAAATTCCATTGATTTTATTTGTGGTTTTTTGTTGTTCAAATTTTCTTTATCTTGAAAGCTTCAATGTAATGCATTTATGAAAAGGCTCTCTTAAACCTTTGTACTATTCACGATTATTCAGATGTACTCCTGCGTAAATTCCACGCTGTATTTGACATCATGCAATGTTATTGCAGTAAGCGGTAGCATAATAGTACTATCCTCTTGAATTCATTTTAATGGTTACTCGAAAAATTCTGAACAAAATGGATTGAACATGTTACTCTATGAATATCATAGATATTGTCTCATTACAACTCAAGTAAATCTCTTTTTGCAAAAATTCACATTGATTTATTCTTGTCAATGACTACTTGTATGTAAGCGTCATTTTATGAACATTTTGATGACCCCTCGTATATTAGAAAATATCTATATAAAGATATTTATTCTGTTTTATCATTTGTGGTATAACTATGCAACTATTCTTATACAATATAGATTCTTTTTTTCAAAATGCTTAAGAGTCCCCTTCCTCTTAAATCTTAAACAAATGTCTACAGAACTACAAAGAGCTACACTTATTTTTATCATTCTTTACGTTGAGGAAAAAGGTAGTGACTTTGACCTGACCTTTATGCGAAAACAAAAAAATCAAATTTGATTAAACTGATAGAATCATTTGGTAATATGATCCGTTTGACTGTGTCAAAATTCCATGAATTTCTTATTATAAGAAGTATGTTTGATAACGAGAAGACTCCTTCCTTAAAATAATTACTCAGATGAGCGATGTGGTATATCGGTCTCTTGTCAATTTCAGATTCAAAGTAGAACTGGTGGAAGGCCACGTATATGAGGAGTACCCGGAAGTTGTGATGAGGCCAAAATACGGAATTAAAATCAAGGTCAAGCAGCGGTGATCCTCAATCTGTCAAATGTATTTATACAAAGAAGATTTGCCCATATATGTGCTACAAGCTGCATTCTCTGAACCAAGAGTTTAAAGAGGATCTAATTAATTTGTACATTACTAGTAACTTTAAATATGTAATAAACAATTTTTCTGTAAACAGTTTTTTTCTGGTATCATAACAGACGTATTTTTAAAACTAAAACAAATCCTGATCTGCATAGAAGCATTAAGATTTAATTTACAAGTAAATTACTTGAATTAAACCGAGAAGAGGAAAATGTATCAGTTACTTTCTGATGGCCACTGACTTCATACAACTTCCCCAAAATTAACGTGTCGATACATAATACCATTGAAAGAATGTTGATATGAGGGGAGAAGATGTTGCATCATTTCAGAGTCGTCAGAATTCCAAAAATTTTTGAAAATGAACTGAAAAAAGAACTATTTCCACCTTAACTAAAATGTTTGTTTTGTATTACTCAGTCATTATCAGACTTTGTACATATCTTAGTTTGCATTTAATAAAATCATCATTATGTAGAGCTATGCTGTTTTACATGGTTTGTACATGTATCGATCGAATTCTTTAGATTTTTTTTTTCATTACGATAACATTTTAAATATGGTTGATACAACACATCAATGTTCTCTGTAGGTTTTTTTTTCTGGGGGGGGGGGGGGGGGGGTAGAAGGGCTTAAATTTTGTTTATATGATTGTCTCTGAACTGTTTCCAGCTTTTCTTAAACAAAAATTATATTTTAATTTCATTGGAGTTAATTCAATAACCACAGAATGTGTATAAACATGATTAGGCAGCTAACGCTTTATAAATCGCAGTTGTTTATAAAGAAACTTTAAGGCGCAAATAATTCCAACACAGAAAAAACTATTACCTATATTGAACTAATTTTCTAAAAACTCATGATTTATCTTAACAATAAATGAGTTTTTGTTGTTGTTGAATTCTTCATTCGAGTATGAACGTAGCAAGCATTCTAGAAAAAAGTACCTAACCTACGTTTTATATTTACATCTTTTTTTACGAAATTACATGAATCATCGTTATTGAATTTAGCAAAAAACCAGCAATACTTCAATACGTAGATGTCAATATAGTTACTAAATATACGTGGAAGTCTGGGATAAGCCCTTACAAGTCCGTTGAGTTTGTGCCATTAGTTTAGCTAAAATCATAAACCCAAGGAAACAACTTAAGGGCCAACTAAAAACAATGGTAAAATTTGTTGTAAATGTAGTGAAAACAAAAGATACAGTTGTTGCATTACACATTTACAACAATAAAATCCCAATGAAAATAAAATGAACAATATGCAGTTGAAAATAAAGAGAATATCGTTCAATCAGGATTTCAGATAATCAATCAGGACTTTGAGAGTGTTAATGAGTGAATGAGCAGAAACTGTCCAAACCTTCTTCTCAGTATCCTATGCGACCATCTTTAGTTTTTATTAGTTCTCTGCATTGATTTTGAAATCTGTTAATAAAATTTCCAATGTTATCGGGGGTAATCAATGACCATTCCTCAACCAGAGCAAAACATAGCTGGGCAGAAATATTGATATTCAACAATCTAAAAAAGCTCCAAATTAATTAAGTAACAACAAAAAAACGATTGTAGTAATGCATATAGTAACATACATAGTAAAAGTTACTGCCCGGAATGTAACAAAATATGTTTTTTCGTTATACACAATGTACCCCTGTATTGAGTTTATGAATCAAAACCAATGTATTATGACCCAAAACGAGTTCCATAAGACATGTTGATAACGGTCATTTGTATACATGTAAACGCATTTAAAAAGTTTTCCCCGATAAGCTAGATATGTAAACACTGGACGTTCGGCCGTGTAAAGTACAAGGTCACACGTTTCATCGAGGTGTTAGATATCTGCGGAATTTACGGAGGCTTTGTGAATAAGGTCCCTGATGTACTTTTAAACCAGCCTCAGCAGCCGTTAGCGTTTCGTACCAGTCCTATGGTGTTAAAACTTATCACATTAAACTGAGGAGAAACATATCCTGGTGAAATGATTGTAACAACAGTGTTGTATGGAGCTCTACTATCTATTCTAGTTGTGTTTTTAAAACAAGTTTATCAGTTTAAACAATGGAGACGACTCACGGCGCAAACGACAATGTTAGATTCATGGCATCCGATTTGGGGACATTTACACTTGGTGTGTACCTTTCTTTAAGCTGAATTATCTCTTGCTTATCTTTTGAGAGTTTAATTAAGAAAATTAATGTAAAGTAATTTAAATGTTCATCGGGATATGAACTTGGTTGGTCACGTGATAAAATCAAGCCCCAAGGGCTTCTTAGAAGAGTTGTACCAACCAAGTTCATATTCCGGTGAACATTTTATTATTGCTGTTTAGTACTTAATATATTAACGTTTGAGAATGGCAAATTAAATTGAACAAAATTGTTAAAATTATCGAAATTTTATGTTAAGGATTACGTTTACTCAGAATGAAAAAAAAATCCACTGATGATAATGAAAACCCATCTACATTGTATTGTGTGCTGTAGACCTATCATGGTAATTTTATTTTTCACCTTGAAAAAGGTAGGTCAATGATCTACTCTTTGAGTTAATGGCCATAGGATATTTTGGACAATTTCATAAATATCCCGAAAAAATTTTACACTATAATTTAGATATTTTTAATTGTGAAATTATACAAATTGCTTAACTCTTTTTAAAAGACAGTTTATGAATGGCGGTGACACTAAATAGATACAAAGCATTAAGTTTTCATTCACATTTTTCATAAATATTCCAGTTCAAATTTTAAAATCCCTATCAATTTTTTATTCATTTTAACAAAAAACTTAATGACAATAATACCAAAACATTTATTGTAAATATCTAAGTATATATTAACCTTACTCTGCTTGCATATAATTTATATGAGGTCAAAAATCAAAATTTTGAGATATTGTGTCTTTTATCGTTTTATTTTAAAGCATTTTTCAGTACTTTTGTACTGTGACCCATACGATTATCAAAATTAAAAAGTGTAATAAAACGAACTGAAAATATGCAAAATTATGTTAACCAACAAATAAAGTCTTTACTTAAATACTACAGTACTACTATACAAAAATATTGCAGTGAAAAACAAAATCTGAAAATTTTGTCCGAATTTCCTCTATTTTGATAGAAGTCCAACTTTGTTTTGAGCTTAATTCCATAATATAGTAAAAATATCAAATCAAATGTTATGTCAATAATAATTCATTTCATAAATACTTTTTCAGTTTAGAACTAATTTTACTCTATAAATATCACGTGATCAAATCCTGTGAAGCCCGAAGGGCTTCTCAGAAGAAACCAACCATGTTGACAATATGGTATGTCCGTACTGTAACAGGCTTACGGCGATTTTTGAATATTTGAATATTTCGAAGAAAATGAACGTTTCATAGACACATTTAAATGTATATCAATATCTAACCAGAATAACTGAAACGTGTGTTCCAGATCAATGACGTGTCTGATTATATTCGACTGGTGACAGACAAGATACAGACATCAGGGACAAAGATGACTAGTGCTTGGATGATGTTCTTCTTTCCTGTGTTTACTGTATGTCATCCAGACACGGCGAAGGTCCTCTTCAAGTCCTCTGAACCAAAACCAAAATACTCTCTAGGAGGATCATACAGAATGTTACTACCATGGTTAGGTAATGGATGCTCATTAGTTTGTCATTTAATTTCATTTTTCATTAAATATCACATTTGTCTGAACCCAGTTCCATAGTGTTTTTATGTTTAAAGGCGATGGTTTACTGATATCGGACGGCAAGAAGTGGGAGAGAAACCGTCGGCTGCTGACTCCCGCCTTCCATTTTGACATTCTCAAACCCTACGTGCAGATCTATAATGATGTCACAAAAATATTCCTTGTACGTAATTTTTTACAACTGCTTCAAATTGTCATTGGTTTGAGAGCAAGGGATCCAGTAAGAATTCCTGGAAACTTAATATGTTCTTATTTGTTGAATTCTTGAATTTGTTGAGTTCTCAGGCATCGAAGAAACAATCCACTTCAATCACTGTTTCTATCTAATGGGCTAAACAATCGATACCATTTTTTGACAGGAAAAGCTACAGAAAGCATGTAATTCTGGAAAAAGCATAGAAATATACAGCCAGGTTTCCCTGGCAACGTTAGACACCATGTTAAGATGTTCTTTGTCATATGAAGGCCATGTACAAGAAAAAGGGTAGGTTTTTGTAATGCCCATATTATAACTACTAGTACTTGTTAATGCCTGTTTATTGAGTTAAATTATTATATATCGATCCATTTCGGTTAGCCAAAACTTGTAAACATAAACTATGCACTTCTGTTACAGAGACAGTCACCCGTATGTTCAGGCCGTGAGACGTCTAGGTTTTCTATCCATAAGGAGGCTAATGTTAGTATTTCCTCTGTGTTAAAAAATAGATAAAATCCATCTGCTAAACTGATAATTTGATTCCATTCAATGGAATTTCTAGGAATCCGTTGCTGCATCCAAATTTCTTATTTTGGTTGTCACCCACTGGCAGAGAATACAAACAACATAACGACTATGTACATGAATTTGCTGATGAAATAATCACTTCTCGCAGGAAAAGTCTCGTAAGTTTCCTACAAATAAGTTCGAGTGAATTGTAATGAAGACAAACTGGTGCTTTAAACACGATATTGCAGGAGAAAGATCCAAACCAGTTGCAGAAGAGCAAATTGGATTTCCTTGACATTTTAATCACAGCCAAAGACGAAAATGGTGAAGGTTTGAGTGATTTAGACATCAGAGCCGAGGTAGACACATTCCTGTTCGAAGGTATGACATAACAGTGAATTCTTCCGGAGACCATTTATTTAACAACTTTAGTATGTTTTGCGTTGGACCCTTTGTCTACAAAGTGTTCGTGTTAAAGCCGTTAGCTTTGACATTGAGTCAAATGCGAGGTTTTAGAGTTTTGAATTTCTACAGGGCACGACACAACGGCATCTGCCATTAGCTGGGCAATTTACTGTCTGGCCAAATATCCGGAAGAGCAAGAAAAGATCTACAAAGAAGTGACGTCAGTTCTTGACGGAAGATCACAACTTTCATGGTACAGTTAAACCATTTTCAATTAAACATCGTCTAAAATCCATCGTATGTCGTCGGCGAATTATTTTGTCGCTATTGTGATCTATTGTCCTTATTTTGAAATGCACAGTAGCCATGCATGTTTTATCAAATGTTGTCGAACTTACAGCATTTATAAAACTGGATTTCTTTATATCCATGTTATATTACTATATTTAACCCGATGTTGTGCATTTGATAGACTCTATAACTACAGTTCAACACCGGGGACAGTTTCCTTTTCTATTTTTTAAATCTATTTCTTATTGTGAATATTTGTATTTATTCGGACATTCGATTGTAATTTGATAAGGGAGGATATGAGTCGTCTTAAATACACCACCATGTTCCTGAAAGAAGTGATGCGCATGCACAGTCCTGTTCCTTTTATAAGTCGATGGCTGACCAAGCCTATGATCCTGGATGGCGTGGAAATTCCGGAGAATGTTACTGTGGACATTTTTATCCACTGTATCAACCATCATCCAGATGTCTGGCCCGACCACATGGTAAGTTGATCTTCATTCACACTGACCCATTTACATGGTATGTCAATCCTTGATCACGTGATATCTGACCCTATCACATGGTATGTCAAATCATTAATCACGCGATATCTGATCCTATCATATAGTACGCCAATCTTCGATCACATGACATCTGACCCTATCATTTTCATTATCATAGTATGTTACTCTTTGGTTACATTATATCACATGGTACGTCAATTTGACAATACATGTATCACAATCATGGTACTTTAATCTTTAATCACTTGATATCTGACCTTATCACATGCTACGTCAATCTTTAATTACATGTATAATATCTGACCCTATCACATTGTAAGTCATTCTTCGATTACATGATATCTGACCTTATCACATGATGCTCACTCCTCCTAGACACATGATCCTACCTCTATCTTTTCATAGGTCCGTGTTGTTCTGCTTTGAATTTGTATTTCGATTTATGGATTTTTGAGATGGTAGACAGTTTGTTATTGTCATTTTTTATGGTACGTCAATCTTCGATCACATGATTTCTGGCCCTTATCACATGGTTTAAGATGATGTCTAACCCTATCCACTGGCACGTCAATCTTCGATCACATGATATCGCTTAAATCACATGTAGCCAGTTTCACCAGTCAACTATAACTTGATTAGACGAAAAACAGATTTTTTTAGTTGTATTCTCCTCATTAATTTTCTGCAATGAACAACAATGATTTTCCTTCAAATGTCAATATTTTCTGAGATTTAATTTTTAGTTAAAAAAATAGTCGGCAACAAATTCAGGTGGGTACTTTTGCTTTGTTTCATGAGGGAAAAGTATCTAGAAAATCGCCCACAGTTTCTTTTTAGAACCTGGCGTTGGACTTCTCTTGAAATTGCCTCTTGACATTTTGCCCTATTAAATTTCAATTTTAGGAATTCCGTCCTTCCAGGTTTGAAGACTACAAGAGCCAGGACAAGGACCCTTACACATACGTTCCTTTCTCTGCCGGGTCAAGGTCGTTAGCTTTTCGCTTTCTCTTTTCCATATTTGATTTGAACGATCGTTCTTTTTTTATATATAAATTTGAGTCTTCAATATTGTTTAATATTGCTTTGTATTCAAAATTGCAGGAATTGTATCGGGCAAAATTTTGCTTTGAATGAAGAAAGGGTGATGATTGGTGCTTTAGTCAAACGGTGAGTTGACAAGGTTGTAGCTAGACACTTTAGTTTATACAACAAAACGCGTCTTGTTTAATAGTCTGGCCCGAGATGTTCATGCAGCATATTTTCTTAACTTATCGATATTGATAAATACCTCAGGGTTCAGATGATCTTCATTCAATAATATGAAAAAATCCCAAACTTTCTTCTTTGAAACGTCTCCTCTAGCTTGTCAGGTTTCATTACAGGGCTAAAAATAAAACGTCTACGGGGATTGCATTGCAATCGATATGAAAGTACCTGGATGATAGCGCTGAAAACTGTGCGAGGTTTTCCGAGTGAAGAAAATATGTCAAATTATCCAATTATAAACGTTTGTAAGAAATCTGTTTTCGTTCCTGTGAACTTTTACGAGTGAAAAATAATAATGTGCTTCTAAAAATATCTTGGATATTTTCTCTTTTATCGATTTCAATTGCATTTCTTTCATATGTATGGTAATTTTTATTATTAATCGTCCAAATCATCTGCATAGATAACTTGGGACAGACTTTTAATTAATTACCATCATCAAATATTTTCATTTTAACAGCTGATAAATTAAACCCATTTTTGATTAACATAGTAAACAAATGAAAAAATGCATGGAGTATGTGGTTTGAACTTTTCGTTGTGCTTTCTATAGATTCAAGGTCGAACTGGTGGAAGGTCACGTGTATGAGGAATACCCGGAAGTAGTGATGAGGGCAAAATACGGAATTAAAATCAACGTCAAACAGCGTTAATACTCTTCATTAGACTAACTGACAGCTTTGATTGATTCAAACCTCATCTTAATTTTATATTGTTGTAAACTATATGTTAGTGACACATGTTGATTGGGCAGCTTTGTGTATGTGAGCCTTTACACTTCCATAAAGGAAGTTCTAATCTGATTAAAAAGTTATGAGACTCAATTTACATGTAATGATTTATTTTAGAAAGGAATAATTCATCTTATTTTCCAACATTATAGAAAGAAGATAGGGGAATAAGATGGTGCAACTGCCCATTTGGTTTAGTCGTAAAATACAATTTAAAATTGAACATTTTTTTAAATATATTTGATATATTATAATACAAGTTTACAAAAGGGTAATTTCTAATTATATTCAGTTTGAAATATTTCAAAAAACGATAAGAAAAAAATAATAAATCCCGAAGTTTTGGTGGTATCGAACCCACAACCGAAAAACCTTTGTTCTATAAAGTGACTAGTACCTAACGTCTGGTGCTCTAACCACTGAGCCATTTCATTCACAACTAAGTGCGTTGTTTAAATACTTTATGAGACGTTGGCCACAAATTTACGAACTTGTATTATTTTTCTAAAACGTTCAATTGTGGGCTACAAAATGACAGTTTTAAACTATAGTGGGTCATCTCTCCACATTTTTGTTGATTAAAATCGGTTTAAATTCCATTAAACCGCATTTAGACTATGACAGAAATATGAGGCTCAGACCAACTTTATAAAAGAAAAGACATTGAAGTTATAAAAATGACACTATTTGGAGGTTTTGACACGCCTACGCCAGTTTGAATCAACCTATTACAAGTGTTTAAAATATTTAAGGTTTACAAACCTTGTTACGTTAAATATACATTGTTATTTTTTATTAATTTACGTATAATGTTATAGTGAGAATGATATACATTATTTGCACGGCATAGCAAAAAGCAGTGCTAAAGTGATAGAAAAAAAATCGTTCTCGGTCTTTTTCCCTATGAGCAAACCCCCAAAACCTTCCTTGCTTGTTACTGAGGAAGTAGACAAAATAGTTCTAGCTTTCTAATTAACAAAGACTCAGTCTCAGCTATTAATGGAAATCCGTCGTGTCAATCTACATTAAAGGTTCGAAGACAAAGTGGGGAACTACAGACATTCAGTTGCCTGTAATAAAGCCCTACACCATGAATCACCAAGATTTAGAAAAAATAATCAAAGTACTGAAAGTACTGTTAGACGGTGGCGCCGTTTGAAAGTGGCATATTACATGTATGGTATTTATTGTTGTCAAAATCCACAGCCAGTATCTCAAACATGTACTAATACTTAACGCTTACTCGCACAACTGGTCGTGAGTTTCCTACATGGATAATTCTGTGGAAATCGTAGTTGTGATCACAATCCACACTTTACAAATGTTGTGTCTCTTTATCGTCATCTTTTGGGGAAAACTCACAGATTTATCACAGTAGCCTTTGTAGTATAGAAGTTTGTATATATATGTTTGTATCTATATGTTTGTGTGTATATGTTTTTATCTCATACGTGTGGTGTATATTACCCGTGTGATAAACCTTTGCTATATCACACAGGTGATGCTATATCAAATACTTCCGGTCGGAACTACTTTTGACACAGCCCCTCGCTTCAACGCTTCAGTGACCTATTTTCGAAAACTTTCAACATAACTATATCTACTACAAAAATTAATATAAAATTGATTTTGTCAAAGATTGAAATTACAAATATGAAGGAAAACACATAACTGCGTAGCACAGGCGTCGGAACCGGGGGGCTATTGTGAGTGGGGGGGGGGGGGTTAGCCCCCCCCCCCCTCCACACACACACATTTTTTGCAAAGTTATTCATAACCGTAACCACAAGACCCTTTTTTCTTGTTTGTCAAGATTTTTGATAAATTTAGCCCACTTCCAACTTTCAATTTGCTTTGTGAAGTTTATAAAACTACAAATTACGTTAACTATCAAGGAGTTCATCCTGACGACGCGACGAAAACAGGGCGCTCTGGTTGTGTTTATATACAAGAACTTACCGAAATAATGTTTCATGAGACTTTTATTCCACCACCAGTAAGCATCCTTATTCACTATTTTCAATTTTGAATCATAAGGCTAGCCTAGTGTTTGTTTTATTAAACATCATGCATCAACAACTAGCAATTGTTCCTCGTTCGAGTCAATTCAAACTAACGAGCATTCGCAACTTTGTGTATGTCAACAAACTTGATTATTCAAGTCTTCTAATCGGAATTTCCATTTAATCAAGTGAATAAGCTCTAAGAAAAATTATCTAGAGCTAAAAAATTATTATAAGGTTTATTTCAGTGAAACTTTACATTAAAACAGTTAGATTTATCTCAGGAATGACGTACTAAATTGTATTGCGCAAGGTCACAATAGCCGCATAACACAACGTTGCATCATCGTTTTTAATCTTTGAAAAAAACCAATTTGGGTCACACAAGGGACTGTCTCAAAAGCTTCATAATATAAATCAAATTGTATGAGATAAATAGAACATCTATAATTGTGTGATTTTATATTTGCTTTATCCAACTCGTTGAAATGGTTATATTCGCTCGGCAAGCCTCGCGAATATATACACCATTTCAACTCGTTGGATAAAGCAAATATAAAATCACACAATATAGATATCCTCTATGTATCTATATGTTTGTATCTATATCAGTTGACATTAAAACTCCGTTTTCGGTAATACATGTACTACATGTTTGTATTTTGATTGCCCCAGAATGACCCATTAAATATGTGAGTTGCCACCACATATTGAATGAATAAATCAAATTCAAAGAGATTTCATCAAAGTACGCCCAAATTGTATAAAGAAGGGAAACAACTTTTGAAAAGTGTGGATTGGACTATTGTGCTTTAAAGTTATTGTAGATTTCTCAAAGTAACGAGAACAAATAAAGCTTTAGTATGATAAAAAACTTATCAGGTTTTTACTAAATATTTGGGCATACATGTAGTATGTTTATTGTCTCCTCAATTTCTTCACGGGGAAAAAGTTGCAGTTTCGTGGACCATCACACTTGCCTTTGTCCTCATAGTCAGTTAATACATTTAGGTGTAAAGAAAACGGAATGGTTTACAAGAACCTGTTTGATAAAAATGGTATTTGGAATGCACGTCATCATGAAACAGAAGAGTCAATCAATATTTTATCTTCGACTTTAGTGGATTATTTCCATTTGCTCACAACGAAAGTGAATAAAAATTTGAAAAAAATATCATACAATATTCAGTCGCAGCAGTTTCATTCATCAACGTTTTAAAGTACATTTGTCCAATTGTACTTAGCTATAGATTTATTCAAATCATTTGAATGAATTTGGGAAAGTTACATGTATATTTTATCGCTTCTCAGTACACTTTAACACGCATAATTTACTTGCTACATTAAACTTTTCTAGTAAACTTACAACAAATATTGATAAATTATTCAAAATAAGTTTTTAAAAACACCAAACAAACAAAATCCAAGTTGACCGCATGTTTTTCTGACCGTACAGCTGTGTATATACATTTCATTAAATGATTTTATTCTTTGCATGTATGTACTATACAATAGATTTAGGGTTCGCAAATCCCGGCAACATTTCCGGAAAGTTGCAGTTCTGTAGCTCAGCAGAATACTACAGTCATCTATGATTGAAGCACATTTTTTGCCTTCATGTTTCATTATTTATCGCAAATATAGCATGGATGTATACGCTACCGCCGATGTAGCATTTCGTAGAGTGGTGACACATTCTAACTGGTGTGTATTTCGATTGCGAGTCGCAACAAACTGACGAATTTATATATGCCCACCTATTTGTAAATGGAAACAAATGTCGAAGAAAGCTCATAATAGAGTTGTACTCGCGAGTTAAAAATTATTTGAGAACAAAAGGGGCGATATTTACGTACATGTGTAAATAATGTTATCTGTTAGTGAACCCCCCCCCCCCCCCCCAAGAAAAAAAACCTAAAGAAAAGGTTCTCAAATAGCAGAGACGGGCGCATATGTTTTAAAGTCACAGATTGTACTTCGCTCATCAAATTGCGTTATTAAGTTTATTGTGGAAAAATTCTTCAGAAACTGTTTAGTGAACAAAACTATTATATCTTACATTACCGTTCACAATGTACCATAAATGTATATGGAACATTGCATGAGTTAAACCGATTGTTTTTTCTCACAAAAAAGCTAGTGTTTGCTGCAAATTAGAGATACACGAGCTGACACGCCGTGAAATCCATAAGACGTTTTACAGCATATGTAAAAAAAAAATCTGAACAAAAAATCTTTGAAACATCGTAAAATGTAGTTTATAAACATTTAAAATGGCGACTCGATTTGCACGTGAATTTTACAATCCGACGTCGATTAGCGTGTTTGAGAGAAAGTCAGCAGCAAGTAAAGCGTCAACATCTGCAGTAAATATTGTCTGATGAACATTGAGGTGCCTGTAATAAAATTAATGTTTCTACAGACTGAGTGAGGTACAAAATAGGGTACATTGTAAATCACAGGTCAGTCGAAAATTTAACACATTTGTATCTAAATTTAAAGTTTTTTTGTGTTTGAAAACACATGCACACTTGTAGAAGAAACTGTGCCATTGATCGGTTGAAGTTCAATAAAATGTAATTTATGTAATATTCATTGTCAGTATCTGTTGTGAAATCTTTGGAATAAAAGCTACAACAACAAAAAATATGCTGCTCAACTAAAACTAATGCGTTGAAAATGGCTGAATTTATCGATGAAGCATAATTGCTGAAATATGAAATGACAAACCAGTTTAAATAGTGTGTTTCTGGCAATTATTTATATCATAAAAAAACAAGAAGCAATTATTGTGAGATCTCTTGACCAATTATCGCAGAGATATAGTTTATGCAGTCCTGATACAGAGTTAAACGTCAAAACTGGCAGTTGGTGCTTATATTATTAATACCGCGTAAGCAGATAGGGTAACGGCTCATTTAAAATAAAACACGATTTCATACATTATTTAAATGTATGTACAAAATAATTAGCAGCTATAATGCTTAAAATATCTGATAAGATTAAAATTAGTTCTCATACTGAAATCGACACGTAGATAAAACATTGTCTGTATAACATTGCATGTACATGTAACTAACAGAGTTATCGTTCGTTATCCGCTAGGGTCCCCGTGAGAAATACTCTTCCGGTCAGGACCGTAGCAATAGACCGTGGCTATTTATAGCCACCGTCTAAAAATTATTATGACGCGCAACATAAATTCAGAAAGAACAGTCTTTCTTGGAGCCAGCTAATAGCAACGACTAACTAGCAAAATGGCAACATAGAATACCAGGGATAAACAACATCTTGCTAGAGTTTTCGAAGACCTTTGACCACAAATACCTAATGTGCATAAGTTGTGCATGATTTAAACCCCTGTCACACCCGAGCTGCGTCCTCACGCCGATCCCGCTGCGTTCTTAAATAATGTAAAACGCCAAGGTTAACACAGTAGAGTCTCCTACAGCACCGTAAGAACGCAACGGCATCTTCGTCCGTCGCGGTGGGATCGCCTTGAACATTGAATAACGCCATGCGACGGCGCGCACTTTGAACATGCACAAAGTACGCGCCGTGGCTCGGCGTTCTGATAAACACGCCGTAGAAGCGTAGTGAGGTCGCCGTGCCAGCGCCGTAAGATCTCCAACAGCGCCACAAGAGCTCCGTCGGCGCGCTCAAGGAACGCAGCTAATCGCAGTGTAGACGCAGTGATAAGTCAATTGCGCTTGCACGGAGACCTCACGGAGTCCTTTGGGATTTCACTGCGTCTCTATCGCGCTCTCACTGCGCTTCCACAGCGTTTGAACAAGTTGTTTTCCATTTGGCAGCGTTCACACAGCGACCCCAAAGAGCTGTTGCCTGCGTTCATCGCGCTCTCGTGACGTTTCTTCTGAGTTTATACCGCGCTCCCACGGCGTTTCTAGTGTGTTGTCATCAAGACCACGAAAAGTCGAAAAATGGCTGTTGTACAATAGCAAGCGATGTAATAATTATCAAACTGGATGTAGATGACTATGTAAAAAGTAGAATTTGCTAATATTCCAAGACCTATCAATGGACGTAGATGGAATTCATGCCATTTGGTTCTGATGTTTTCAAATCTTTTCTATGTTTTCTAACAACTAATAACGGATCTTTTTTGTAGACCTGACTACGTATACTAAGAGTTTAATCCTAGTCCTTCACAAATTGTTTAGAAGTAACTATGTTTCAATTACAATGTACCTTTTCATAAAATCAAAACAATTTTTTAATCATTTGTTTACTAGTTGTAAATTCTTGTTTGTTTCCCATACAATTGTACAAATTAATATTAACCTTCCAAGAAGGTATTGTGCACGCAGTCAGCGCGCAGAGCACGCCGTGGACGCGCGGTAAAATCTCCTAGCACGCCATGAGCGCGCGGTGGAGACTCAGCGAGAGCGCAGTTAATTGCCAAGAACTTCATGGAAAAGCAGTTACACGCCGTGGGAGCTCCGTAAGAACGCCTCGGTCGCCGTCAGGACGCCGTGACGACTCCACTTGTAAAATTTTCAAATAAAACTGTACATTTTTTCTTAATTTTCCTTGCGATCCTACGGCGATTCCATGAATTTTACAACGCCGTGGGGACGTAGCTTGGTGTGACAGGGCCTTAAGAGATCAGAGGCTGTTATCCGCTTTGGCCGCATGACCAAACAAGTCCTATTGGCGGGTACATTACATAAGGTACAGCTGCAGTATAATATTGGGTATCCCAAGAAGCGTTCTCAGACTACTCATATTTCTTTTATTGATCAATGACCTTTAGGCATGGATAAATCAACTATCTGCTTATATAGTAATCATATAAATGATAATGGATGAAATACATTAAAAACTCAAGAAAGACCTTGGGCTTCAAAGGTGGGAAAAGTGGATCATAGAATTTTATCCTTGACAATAGCATTTATTTTAATAACAGTTACATATAACTAACAAGAGGAGGTGTCATCCACGGACGTATCCTAGAAGTATTAGAAACAGTAATCAACATTTCACATCTTATCCTGTTCCCAATCCCTACAACCACAGGTAATGGAATAATACCCTTTATTTAAATGTCAATTTATACGCGTACCAACAGCCTTTCTTTCCAGATGGTAAAGTATGTGCAAACCTTATACCAGCAGCCCTGATCAGCAGCAGTAATTTAATATATGCAACAGAAGAGAAGGCTTTTTAAGTGTATTGCACAGTAACAATTTTCAGCTCGTGAATTCATTGTTGGAATTCTTCACAGTAAACAGTACATAGTTAGTCAAAAGGGCATGGTCACGATTTTGGTCAATTTTTTTTATTTTTAAGGTTTTTATTATTTACAATGCTTTAGAAATGCATTTCTAATGATCAAATAATATTTGAGAGTCATTCGTAGAGTTATAAGCAAGATGCAGGGATCACCATTCTTTGACATGTAAACAAAGCTCATGCCCTGTTTTTGTTTACATAGGTTCAATATACCATCATAAATCTTTTCCAGCTTATTTGTCTATCTTGTTATTTATTTTGGCATAGATAAACAGTTCCTAAATTTTAACAAATTCATTTTAGGTTTAAACCTGAAATTTTAACTTCAACGTTCAAAATGTAAACAAACACTTTGTTTACATAGTGAAGAATTTCAAGCTCTGTAACTCGCTTTTAACTCAACAAATGACACTCAAATTTCGGTTGTCTATTAAAAATGCCTTCCTGAAGCATTGTAAATATTAAAATTGGAAAAATAATTTTTGACCAAAATCATGACCATGCCCTTTAAACAACTGAAAATACTTGTGCATACATATAATTGGGAGATAGAAAAGTGCCCAATTTGATTTTTCTTCTTAATATGTTCTATATCTATTCAGTTCATAATTGAGTGGATGTTTATTTTCAAATTATATTAATAACTATTTCAAGGCTTTTGTTTTTCAAAAGTTAACTCATAGACTGTTTATATACGTCAATGATTTACCTTGGGAACAAGACATTTTTTAGCAGCCTTATGTGATACACATGTACAGATTGTTCAATAACACATATTTTGTCATAAGAACAAAAGGAAAGCTTAAGCATTCAGTAAAATATTTTTGGATAAAATGATTAATCAATGAACATGATGGATACCCAATTATCCTTCAACAAAAAACTGTGTGATTCAAGTATTATTGAAATCCGAAGACTATATTGATCTTCACATACTAATTAAGTTATTTGGCACTTTGTCTAACAAAATCCTCTTTCTACCCTCTTATTTCAAGTATGTTTGTTTGCTTTGGTGGAAATCAAACTCTACAAATTTTTCAAATGCAAATTAATCCTACATTGCAAGTGTTTCACTTTGTTTAATGCATTATTGCATATTTAAATTGTCTTATTACAACATATGAAGTTCTATGATCTAATTTGCATCTTAAGTTTCTTCAACATGTAAGTCAATGTTATGATATTGACAACAAGTATTGTCTCCCCACACAAATATCTGACCTAAATTGATGATTTGCTGATTTGCCAAAGAAACTTGCCAAAATTCTGTACATTTGCTCAATTAGTCACTATCAATTATCTTATAGGAGTAAGCAAAAGTACTAACTACAATACGTGCTCAAACTTTCAGTTTTGGAAACTTTTTTAACTGATATATAAAAAAACAATAATCTACTTTACAAAATATCCATCACATTAAAGGATTCACATACAATAGCATCAAACAGGAGACATTTTGATCATAATCATGCTCTTTAATTCATTTTTCAATGGTCACTATGCATAAAATGATACAAACAGAGATACATCTCTCAACACAAGTTCACAATGTCAACAGTAAAATGATGTTTATGTTGCAGACTATTCTACATCTGAGTTCCAGATTATACACACTCTCACTCAAGCTCAACAACACCTCCAACAGCTTCTATTGATGCTTTCAATTTTTCTGCCTCCTCTTTCATGATATCTGCTTTAACAATTTGCGGAACAGCTTCCACAAATTTTTTCGCCTGTACAAGATTAATGTCAGGAATGATGTTTTTGAGTTCCTTGATAAGAGTGATTTTCTTAGCGTCGTCGAATTTCACTAGTTTGACGGTGAATGCCGTTTTCTCCCTCTTTGGAGCAACCTCCTCATCGTCCTCTTCCTTGGGTGCTGCAACAGCGGGTCCCGCCATTGCCATAACGGGTCCATCTTTTATCTTTAGTCTCGTTTTCAGAAGTTCATTCAAGTCACACACTTCTAATAAAGTTAATTGACTAATTTCATCCACAATTTTTTCAATTTTCGGCGGGTATACCTTCTCTGAGCCCTGAACTTGAGGTTCCTGTAGCTGCTCGGCAGCAGAGCTGTATTCTCTTTTTAGCCGCATAAACGATACACATGATCTAACTGTATATCCTTCTCTGTTTAAATTGTTGATTTGACGTGAAATGTTGTAGAAAAGCCGTAATGACCTGTGTGTTCTCATCGTTTTGTAAGCGAGCATGGTGACCATTTGACCCGTTGGTATTCAGTGATTCTCGATCCCGATAATTAAAAAATCACTAATTGTTTTGCTCTATCGTGTCTAATAAAATGTTTCTTTAGATGACATATGTCATTTAGAAATCCCACAAAACAACAAATTAATATTCAACTCTTCATCTAATGAGAAATAAAATTAAAATCGGGCTCGCTATACGATTTTTCCCCATTATTATCTCCCTTTTGAGAAGAACATACACAAAAACACGTGTGACATAAAACATGGGGAGAGAAAGGAGAAAAAAGGTATGTTTTGAACATATTATATTGGTTAAATTATATGTCATATATATATAATGGTAACCTTATTATATATTTACCATAGCGATTAGAATAATTCGGTTGAAATTCTGATTATAATATTTGTAATTTGAACTGCTTGTTGAATAGACTCAATACTAATTAGTATTTTCAATGCTTAGTTTTTCTAGACTCTTATTAATTCATTGGAAATAAAACGACTAACCGTATCATTTTTAATGTACGAAGATATTCCATTGCACCTCTTTGGGCTCTTTACATGCCATGCTTGATTTTTTTTTTCTCCAAAAGAGATTTTGACATTGTTGAGTTGACTGTTTCAGTATGAGAAAGGTGAAGCTACAGCCTTTATGTCCAGAAATCAGGCCATCAACAAGCTTCAGCTGACTCTAGCAGACTTCAGGTAAAAGCTTTGAAGCCAAAAGATGCGAATATATGTTCTCATGTAGTAGTAAATTTAGCTTCATTTAGTCAATTAACAGGTAAAAGAGGTAATATTTGTTTTTTTAGACGTCTGTGTATTCTGAAAGGAATCTATCCACATGAGCCAAAGCACAAGAAAAGAGTTAACAAGGGAAGCACAGTTCACAAGACCTATTACCTAGTCAAAGACATCAACTTTTTGGCACATGAACCAATCATCAACAAGTTCAGAGAGTTCAAGGTTAGGAAATCCACTGTACAATATGAGCATATAAAATGTTCTACTGTAGAAATCTTAATTCCTTTGGTTGTTCTTGACACAGTAAACTAAGCTTCTTATAGCTTAGAAGTATCAATGGAATCAGTTTCATGGTCCTTTACTGATTTAATCGAGTCTAATTCATGAATTATCATTTAAAATAGCACTTTGTGAGACGCCTGAAAAAAGCTATCAATAAACGCAACAAAGATGCTGAGCAGAGAATCCGTAACAACAAACCCAAGTACAAGTTAGACCACATCGTCAGAGAGAGGTGGGTAGAGTTTCACCTGATGTCATTTATTGCTGTATATCTTTGAGATCACTAAGCCTAATGGTTTTGTCCTGTAGGTACCCCTCCTTCCAAGATGCCCTTGGGGATCTGGATGACTGTCTGTCCATGTGCTTCTTGTTTGGCACAATGCCACAGGGGGCACGAGTTCATATGGAGTACATCAATCATGCCAGGAAACTTACAGGTAGAGTTTAGTATCCTTAAAGAACTGGTGAACATAACAGATCTTTATATATACATGTACCAGGTACATGATACAGGTCAATTTATATTTAAAAATATTATTTTTCTCTTTCAGTGGAGTTTATGCATTACATTATAGCGTCAAAGTCTTTAAGAAAGGTAAAAATGAAACCTTATTAACATAAAGCAAAATGTGCATAATTTGGATTTTGAAATAAAGATTGTCATTAATATTGATGTAATTCTTTCAATAGGTGTTCATTTCCATAAAAGGAATATACTTTCAAGCAGAAGTGATGGGGCAACAGTTGACATGGGTGGTTCCTCATGGTCTAGGTTACCAGGTAAGACAGCATTAAAATATTGACATAGACAATATCCTACATTATTTACTATAGTAATTTTATTACATACATATAGAAGGTTTCCTAAATCCATGCGAAAATTAAAATGTCTGCTTAAACTTGCCAGACCACTAGCCCAAGCATTGGATATAACCAAAAATGTCTCATTTTTGAATAAATCTGTTTTTATTCGATGGAGATGTATGCTTTTACTGCATTACATATCTGTATTGGCTTATATATTTTAGTATGAGCAAAAATTTGATAAATTGAAACCTAAAACTACAGGGGTACCATCCACATGGGGCTGCAATGCTACCTATATTTTTAACGTGTAACTTTTCCATTTGTAGCACCCAGACGATGTTGATTACAGGGTAATGCAAACGTTTGTGGAGTTTTACACAACATTGCTGGGCTTCATTAACTTTAAATTGTACCATAGTATCAATCTTCACTACCCACCCAAGGTAAGTAGCCAACCCCACCTCACAGGTAATTTCTAGATTTTCAGACCTGTTTTGACTGAAATCGATTAGAAGTTTTAGTCTGTAGAAGATAATTGCTGTTTTATATTAACAGCTAGAGCTCGATGCAGCCACTCCAGTAGATGAAAATGAAGAAAACATGACAGAAAAAGAAAGATATCAAGAGGTGAACGTTTAGTTATATAAAGTGAACTTAGGAACTATGAGGAAGTACTTTCAGGAATATGAATAAAAAAAAAAAAATGTATTTCTGATATATCATCTAGGGTGTTTTTTCAAAATCACATTATCATATATCTAACCTCCTGCTAAATTGTAAGGATATCATTGGTTAACAGCAGTCAAGTGGAGACCATGTATATTCCATACATAGTCAGTAGAAAATATTACATGTACCCCCTTTGAGCATTATGACGTCAGGTTACATACTCAATTTGAAACTTGTAATATTATTATAAAAGCTTGATTTTCATTGTTTTTTTTTTGACTTTTTATAATTAAAAAAAGGCAGTTGGTAAGATATAAAAGTTACATGGTTTGTATTTGACCTAATATGGTTTATACATGGTCAGTAAATTCTATATGGGGACTCAAGCATGGAATTTACTGACCATGTATAAACCATATTAGGTTAACTACAAACCATGTAACTTATAATATCAGCTGAATAACAACATGGTGGTAAACAAATTGACAATGTATAAATCTACTTGTTTCAGAGAATAACAACATGGTGGTAAACAAATTGACAATGTATAAATCTACTTGTTTCAGAGACTGTCGGCCCTGTCCCAGACCCTCAGGTCTCTTGACGAGGGCGGGGGAGAGGAGGAGGTGCAGTTAGATGAGTTTCCAGCTGTGGAGGTAAGTTATGGAGAAAAGAAGTATCAATCAGTGATTATTTTCACAAGTTCTTTTCCTTCACAGGATGGTTAATTATGAGATTACTGTACAAAGTAGTAATATTTTTACTTTGGAAGTCTCAAAAAACATTGACATCACAAAATGGTTCCATTAAATATTGAGTAGAGCAGTTTCTTGATAATTTTTAAATCAAACATATCATATTATAACTGCTTTTTCTTTGCAGACGGATGACCCAGACAGAGTAGAGAAGGCCAAGGTAGAAGCAGAGAAAATCAAAAAGTTACAAAACTTGTTCAAAGGCCTGAAATTTTTCCTGAACAGAGAGGTACCAAGGGAAACATTGGTATTCATCATCAGGTAAGGAGTGGGGAAAATAATCGAAACTCCAAACTTACGCTGTATAGAAAAACCAAACTTTTGAATGAATATGCATCTATTGTTGTTAGCAGAAGGGTCTCATTTCTCTGAAAGTAATAAAGATGCAGACAATAATTGAGGAATACAGTTAATATTTGTCTACATATGTATGGATCATTTGCAGGAGTTTTGGGGGAGAAGTTTCATGGCACAAATCCGTGGCTGTTGGTGCCACTTATCCCGAGTCAGACGAATCAATAACGCACCAGATAGTGGACAGGCCCCAGACCAAGAATCAGTATCTCTCCAGGTAGATACTTTATATCAAAGTCAGCAGAAGATTATAACTACATGTAGTTGAATTCAGAAACCAGCATATCTCCAGGAATGTACAGTGAAACTAGGAGATAATAACTATAGAAGATTTCAGAATATGTATATATAGAGTCACTAAATATGAATATCATGATGTGATTTTGGATTTTGAGTTGTATCTTTGATCCACACAGTATGAAATACTGTAGATATACATTTGTGAACACCATGTTCTATAATATATTAGTTGATATTGTTGTCTGGGTCTGTAGGTACTATGTGCAGCCACAGTGGGTGTTTGACTGTGTGAACAATACTTCCCTCCTTCCCATGGAGAGCTACTTCCCGGGAGCCACCCTCCCCCCTCATCTGTCTCCATTTGTGGAGGAGGCGGAAGGAGATTATGTGCCTCCGGAGAGACAGGCATTGATCAACAGACAACTAGGACTGCAGGAGGACTCGGGTAGGTCACAGTCTTCTCAATCATAATTCATGCCGTATTTCCTGGTCACAGGTTTCGCAGTCAGAATTAATGTCATATTTCCATTTATTCATTCACTTTTGTGAAGGAAATCTCAATGATTGTGTAAATGATTGTTCATTCATTTATAAACAACTGCATGTTTTTGGAGCCTGGTCTTTGATTCATATGTCAAATTTGTTTTTCTTTACTTCATGATTATTAGTTTGAGAATACACGAAAACAGGTCATTATGTTTGCACATAATTAATGAATTACTAAAAATGTGCAATATTGTCCATGAGTTTCTACCTGTATAGTTTGTATGTCCATATAACAGTAAAACAGTAAATCTACCAAAGGGCTCATGTATTGGTGCGTGTATATGGTTTATGACAGCAGTTTTTCAGTGCACGTTGTATTTTTGCCATACACTTACCGGTAAATGTTTATGTTTGCTACAAATAAAGAGATTTGTGGAAAGATGATTCAACCACATACAGATAGGTAAAACATGTTTGTAGTCCACACCAAACCTACTGTGAACCAATGGTTATTTTTCATGATTCATTAAATGAATTTTCCTAAATTGTAATGTAGGAGTAGAGGAAGATGAGGAAGGAAGTGAAGATGAAGAAGAGGATGAAGAAGAGGAGGAAGAAGAAGAAAGTGAGGAAGAGGAAGAAGAACCAGGTTCGCACATCACTCACTTGTAATGTTAACATCCTAATGGTCAAGATAAAAAGATTGTACTATTCTGAAAATATTTGCTGCCTAATTAAATTTACCTTAGTTATAGAATATGATGTTACATTTGTTAATAGTATAATGCAATCATAAATACCTGTACATGTAAATATTCAAATGCAGAATTTTGTAATATAAATTAAGAGCTTTTTCTCCTTAATTAAAAAAAAATCTGTTTCTTTGAGGAGAGAATTCATATTGAAAAGTTACAATTTAAAAAAAAAAAAAAGAAGCAACAGCAGCTGAACTAAACAACTTTGTTTTATTTTTTCTAGAGAAAGGTCGAGGAAAAAGAAAAAGAAAACATGAGACTGAGGCAGCAACTGCAGATCAAGCTAAGGTTTGGTCTTTGATAAGTTGGAACTTAAATCACAGATATTGTGTTAAGCATAAACTCTTCAAGAGATAGATACTTTACAAGCTGTCATTGTTTTTATAGAAGTTGAACATGTCAGTAGAGGCTGGTGCTCCTGAGAATTTCAATGTGGAACAAAAACTCCAGCGACAGACGATGGAGGAAAGAAGACTGGCAGAAATGATGATTCCAAAGAAAAAGAAGCGCCTGTATGATAAGATCATGTTCGCCAAGAAGAAGAAAAACCAGGAGGTGAGAGCAGACAAGCTTGTTCTAATGAGTTTTTGTTGTGTTTGTTGTATTGCAGATCTATATCATTATTTTCTTAATTTTACAGACAAGGAAACTAAAAGAAAAACGGGAGGCCATAGAGACGCAGAAGAAGTCTGAGAGTAAGAAAAAGAAGAAAAAGCAATAACAATCTATTTGTGATATGGGGAATGGGATGGTTGGTGTTTGTTGATAATAAAAAATGTCACACACAAGTAGTTAATCCAGTCTTTTAGAGATACATACTAACAAGCCAGGTAATTGGTCAACTATACTTATGTATTGGGAGTAGATTCATCTAAACACCCTTGGATTGTGACTTTGGGAACAAATTTAATGAATAAAAATACTTCAGCCTTTTAATCAGTGAATGACTGAAATTCAGACTTTCTAATTTGATTGTTTAAGATGTACACAATTAATACACTGATCACTTCACCCCTCTCTTTATCAGAAAAAACAAACGAACATGGAAATGGAAATTTGATCAATTCCATTTAATTTGCAAATTAATGATAGTGAGAACAACATTTTTGGTGTCTGGTTTAGAGGTGTTATCATGATGTTGCATCTTATCCACTTTTTAATGCATAAAACATATTTGTAAGACAAAATACATCAACATTGACGTGCTCTACTTTGGCAGAATTACTCCACGGTGTGATCAAGGTGCTCATCGTTTTTTTTTTGTCTTGTAAAATCTTGCAAATCTGTATTTTTTCAGTGGGATGATATCTATCTGTCTTTAGTAAATTCTTTGAGTAAAGATGTTAAAAACTAATATTTGTGTGAAGAATCTATCCCCTGACCTCTGACGGTTGGCAAAATTTTACAAGAATTTAAATAAATGTAAATGTACAATTCATTCAACTGCGTTATATCGTATTGTTATTCATGTTTTGATTACTTTTCATCGGTGCAAATTATTTCGTCAATTTTAGCTGAGAATTTTTCCCTTGAATTTAAAAAAAAAAATCCTGACGTCTCAAGTAAAAAAAAAATCTGCATAATTTTTGACGGTTGTTTCTCTGTTTGAAAGTGATTTCTTATTTAACCGCTTATTATTATTGAGGTCGTTTTTGTCTAGAAATGGCCAAGATAAGCTCTAGACTTTGTCGTGTCCGTACTCCAGTGTAATGTCCGAGTCCGCCATTTTCTGTTCATACACGGCTGTGAACATCTCGTTCTGTGCCACCGTGAACCAGTTTCTCCAATCCCCCACCTGTCCTACAACATAAAAAAGTTCAATCTGATAATTTGTGGCAGCAAATCGATAACAGGTTGACAACGGAACGGGTCAGACTGATCGAGACGTGACAAGGTCAAGCCAAGGTCAAATGTAGCGGTTTTGATTTATCATGGAGCTATTTCTGTCTGCATCCAATAAAAAAACAGCATGGCCATGGCAAAGGTAGATATCAAGAGAAGAAATAGAAAACAACACAAAAAACCTACAGTGCCAGGATAAGAGTACCAACATACCATCAAGAGGTTTTTAATAGGTTATTAGCGTACACCGTGACATAGAAGATCTGTTTTACCAGACAACTAGTACCTGATGCCTCCAAAATTACTAGTCACTATTCGTCAACGATTCTTTCATTAAATATATAAGAATCGTTGACGAAAAAACCCAAATTCCTGGCGATTTTTCTTACATGTACTCATTTGGAAAGGCCCTACCTATACATCGATCTACATGTACCTATTGTTACAAACTTATACACCTTTTCTCACCTTTTTATACACCCTGAAGAAGGTTCCTTCACTTTTTATATTCGCCCTGTCCCGGTTAACTATAAAAAAAATTACGTACTTCTTACCTTTCCTATTTATCGATCACTTTATCTCCTATCGCTATACCATGCATTACCTGTATATAAATAGTGCCTGTTTGGGAGGGTAACAGTTGAAATTGATACCCCGAGAAAACCATTGTCAACCGACGCGAAGCGACAATGGGGTGTCAATTTCAACTGTTATCCTACCAAGCATGCACTATTTATTTTGTTATACTGAATGTCTTAATTTTAAAGAAAACTTAACTGCTTTTACATAGGAATAACGTGAATTCTACAGCAAACTGTACGCGCATAATTTTCGCGCATGTAACAATTTTTATTATTATACTTTCATGTTAAATACTGAAATCTGATTGGCTTAGACGCAGTTGATAAACCCTTCTATCACCCTCAGCGTTAGCAACGCACTTGGCAACGGGTAACAAAAAAATGTTACATGCGTGTAAATTATGCGCGTACGGTTCGCCGGAGAATTCACGTCATTCCTAAAGGAGTCAGTTATGCGTTTGAAGTAATGCGAACAAATAAAGAGTTTATTAAAGCGTGCGCCCGAGTATGATTGATTTAAGAAAAACAAACGACGGAAAAACATGTTCGCAAATGTGGAAGAGTCCCAAATAGATAAATTGTTGGATGAGAAAGACTCTGTTAGTACTTAACGTACTACAGTAAAACTCGGTTATAGCGAAGTCATGGGGACCGATGGATTTACTTCGTTATATCCGTAATTCGTTATATCCGTATAACGAATTCTTAATAATAACTATAGCAAATTCACTATATACATGTATATACCAGACTATAATTTTTGCTATTTGAGGCTTAGAATAAAAATACATTACTTTGATACCTTTTATAATTGGATTGTCAGACGAAATTTTTTTATGAAAATAGATCTTTCAAACTATTATGTTAAAGGGTAGTGCAAACATTTTTAAACTGTAAAGAAATTCGTTATAAAAGTTTCAAATTTCGTTATAATTCACCTCTACAGGACTCAAAATCAGTTCGCTATATCCGTAAATTCGTTATATCCGAATTCGTTATATCCGTAAACATTTGCAAAGATTTGTGAAGAATTTTACCGGGGACTCAAAAAGACTTCGCTATATCCGAGAATTCGCTATATCCGAGTTCGTACTAAACGAGTTTTACTGTATTAAGAAGTCTGTCAATCTATTCCGCACCTTTCTGATTGAAAAAAGAGGAAGCGAGGAATTCGAGGGTCTATCCAAGCAAGAACTCAACGAGAATATTATTAAATAAGACATTCAATATAATAAAATAAATAGTGCCTGTTTGGGAGGGTAACAGTTGAAATTGACACCCCGAGAAAACCATTGTTAACCGACGCGAATAATGTTACCCGTTGCTAAGTGCGTTGCTAACGCTGAGGGTAATAGAACAGATTATGAACTGCGTCTAAACCAATCAGATTTCAGTATTTAACATGAAAGTATAACAATAACATTTATTACACCTCTTCCCCTCCTGTTAATTTACCTACGGACGCCTCCTTACCTTTCCTATACATCCCTGGTTCTCCATGTTTCCACTCCGAGGCGTCCTCTAGCGGATCTTTGTCTTGCTTCATGACCGAAAACGAACACATCTCACAAATTTCACGCGAAAGTTTGTTGTTACAACCGACCCCAAGAAACTCTGCCAAGCGTTTGATTTCTTCCTCAGTGGACTGCAAAGGAAAACATGATTCACAGAAGTTTTATGTAATATGTAGGGTATATAACAACGTAATGATTAATGCTAGATTGTAGTGATTTTTGTAGAGAACTAAAGAGGAAAGTCACAAAATGTATCTACCTCCAAAGAGGGAGGCAAACGGATGCCGACCTTAGTAATTATTAAAATCTTAATTCAAAGTTGAATCTGTTTTTCTTTTACCCCCACCACCCAATATAGCGCGATCGGTCTTTTCTTGTTCAGGTTACAACCAAATATAGTATTTTCGCGCAATTAAATAATCTATATAAACATGTGTATAACTAAATTTCGAAAAAATAGAGAATATTCCTTCTTTTTATATTAAAGGGATACAATAAAATATATATACTTCGAATAGTTAAACTCGGAATACGAGATGATGTTGGTGTTATAATATAAATGAAATGTTAATCAATATTTGAGGTGAATTCCACTAAAACAATTAAATTATTTATTGCTGCAACCCATCAAGAACATAATTCTGTACCGTGTGTAAGTTCTCGTATGTCATGACGTGGATCGAGCCATTGGGAAGAGACTTTGTGGCTTCGTGCCAATGGAGTACGTTGTCAAACCAGGAGCCATAGTCAACTGTAAAAATATAGCCAATCAGGATCGATAGTAAACTTTAAAACATCCAATCAGGATCTACAGTCAACTGTAAAACATAACCAATCAGGATATACAGTCAACTGTAAAACATAGCCAATCAGGATCAACAGTCAAATTTAAACGTAAAACATAGCCAGTCAGGATATACAGTCAACTGTAATACATGGCCAAACAGGATCAACAGTCGACTGTAACTGAAACATGAATAGTAGAGTAGTCAAAACGTAGTCAAACCCTGATCCATTGGACACTGAAACATATGGGAAATACATGTAGAGCTGTTTAAGTAAAAGACTTGGTCAAATCAAGAGCTATTTTCAACAGATACCGTTAAGTATATTAGATCTAGTAAATTATCAAATAATACATTAAATATACATGTAGTAGAAATGAAATAAAAGTTGAAGCAATATTCATGAATATTTATTATAATAATTACTGTAAAGAAAAACAGGCAGATCCATACTGAGCTTGCAATTTGAACTCACATGAAGATCGTCCCCTAAAACACATTGCCTGTACGGGAAACAAAAACGATGTTTCATTGTGATCATTAACAATATGGATGGAAAGTAAAATGGTAGATAAACCAAGGGCAATGGTCGTGGAGTATTATAGGTTAATTCAAGGTCGAACCCAAAATGAAAAGTCAGATAGTAGCAGCACTACAGATCACTCCAAAACAAAATCATAGGTCAATTGAAGCAAAGCCAATATAAGTTTGTGTTCAAACCAAACTACAAGCTAACGAAGATAACCCCCTTATCATGTAAAATAAACGAAATATCTCAATATATTATCAGTTTTAACTATTTAAAAAAATTGCAAAAAATAACAGTAGGATTTATGAAGTGTACACGTAAAAGATATTCCTTGGTCTTGCATTCGCCAATGCCATCGGAAACTAGACAACATTGAGATGGTGACCATGTCAAAGGGCCCTGCTTAAGTAATGGACAAAAGGATGAAAAGAACTTTGCTCTGACCTTGACCGACAACTTAGAAACTTTCCAGCTGGCATAAAACCTCTAATTCAATATCATTACCCCTCACATACAGACATTTTTTTCAATTGGAGGAAGATTAAGGAAATGGGAAATAATCTTCGGTCTAAAACTGATTGTAAAGAAATCCGCTATGACCTTCACATTGACTTGATTCAAGGTAACTGCACGGCATTAACCAAAAACTCTGTTTATGTAAAATATTAGCAAAATAGGGCTAAGTGGAGAGTGTATATATGCTCTTTTGAAAAAAAGACTTTTGTGTGATACGATATGACCTTGTCACTTGACCTACAAACATCATTCAAGGTCACTGCGTACTCTGATCAAATCAAAGACACCATGTGGGTGAAGTATGAGCTAGATAGGAGCAAAGGGAGAGAAGATATGCTCCAGACAAGGACTTTTCATATAATTTTGCTCTTACCTCCTTTTTTACCTTAAAATTGATTCAAGGTCACTACACACCCTTTACTCAAAAGCTCTTATTATGTGAAGTATGAGCCAAATAGTGCTAAGTTGAAAGTTATTAAGCTCTAAAAAAGGAATTTTGCGTGGTCCGATATACCCTGACCCTTGGCCTACAAACTTCATTCAAGGTCACTGCATACCTTTTGACTATTGACACTCTGTGAGTGAAGTACCGGTATGAGCCAGATTGGACAAAGGGGAGAGAAGATATGCCCCGGACAAGGATTTTTACCCCTATTTTTACTCTGCTATAACCCTAACCTTAGAACTAAAGACATGGTTTAAGGTCAATTGACACCCTTGCGGGTTAAGGAGAGAAAATATATGCTCCGGTCAAGCAATCTCAGACGGACAGACAGACGGACAGACTGATTACTATAGGGCGTCTCAGAGGGCCCTAATAATATCGACCACCTTTAGAATTCGCCCTAGACAGTGCGGCATGAACATAACAAGCTTCATGGGCTTAATTAAACCATTCACTCTGCAAGGGAGCAAGAGAAAACAATGGTGAAAAACCACGATAAATAGTTTGTATATTAGCACAAACATGTTGACATTCATGAAAAGATATTGCAACCAGCCATCAAGACAAAGGAGCTAATCAAATGGAGGAAAACACTGATATTCCAGGAATTCATACTTCCTTTTGACGTTATATGGTTTCACCTCAAGTTAACATCATGCTGTTTTAAATATTGATCAAGATATATTTATAAAGACCAAAACGAACGATGCAAGACTGTCCCAAATTAATGATGTGTTGAGAACTGGATATTTGTTTTTCAATTTCCCTTGCAATATGTCATAAATCCGAGTTACTCTTAGTATTACGGAAGCAAAACAAGTTCCCCGTGATGTAAGGAAAGAGGCGGTCAACCACTACCTGAGACCACAATCAGGTGTGATCCTCACACATTCACTCACCTCTCCCCGACAGGAAGCGAGGCAGGTAAGACCGCCAAGTTCCGGAATACTCGTAGTCAAGAAGTCGTACGTGGTGATTGTAAAAGGAAACAGCGACATCTTTGGGATTGCGAAGAATGTATATAATCTTGCATTTTTTCTCTACAAAATCTCTGGGTATATCACAAAACAGCAGGTGCGTGTTCAGTATTCGGGGTGACGACATACTCTGCATGATATTTCTGGAACTGCCCTCTAACATGGCCGATTCTTTCATTGATGGTATTCGAGTAGCTTTCTGGTTTATTAACATGTTGACGATTTCCCAAACCCAGTGGGTTCCTATTAATGAAAATTTAGACTCTAATTTAGACAGTATAATAAGATGTTTATTTTGAGTGTTATATTAAACCCCTTAATTAAAATTTCCAGGTACAGTATTTTTCTTAAGCACTTGATGATATACCGTATACAATCTGCATATCTCCGTTATATTTTCTTATATAATAGCACCATTGTGCAGAGAACCTAGGCGGCCAAAAAGTCAGGTCATAATAAATGTGGTTACTCAACTCGAAGGAATTACGCGTTTTTATGGTTGTCTCTGTTTCCGTATTTCGCCATAATTTTTATGTGTGATACCGGACAGACGCATTTTTCATCTAGGTAAAAATACTCTCATAGTGACAGCACTCACAAAGCTGGAATAATACCATTTGTCTTTACGATAATGGAACTGAATTTCTATTGACGTATTGATTATGCAAACTCAAACGATTACCTAGACGAGATACCTTTTTGGTTCTTACTAAGTATGTACGACAAGTTATGTTAAGAATTTCCATACTTTCTATACTATAATTACGAAGTAATTAATAGTAAAGTATACATATCCCATAGAGTTGAGCCATAACTAAGCGGAATAAAGAATAGCCAGCTTATCGTCTCCTTCGATTTTAATGATTTATCTTACGTTTTAAAGTTGGTCGTACCTGATTTGGGGTAGGCACACACGAGGACATCGTTACACCTGGCCTCCCAGGACTCCATTCCCCGAATCTCTGTCTCCTGGTCGTATCCGGGGGTCCTCAGCACGGGGAAGAACCGCTCATTGATGTCCAGTAACGTCATAGTGTCCCCAGCATCATCACTTATCCTCACCACGGGCATTTTGTTAACCGGGCATCAACAATATATATACTTCCTACGACCGTACGAGTTCAAGACTAAAAACTTTTTACAGAGATTATTGTTTTCAGCCACAATAAGTGAAACAACCGCGCGTTTTGACAAGCATTTTCCTTAACATATAGAGTAATCTGCAGCATTGCAGAGGTTCGACCAATTTATAATACTTAATTCACCATAGGGACTAACTGATGCTTGCTTTCGACAAAGGAGAAAAGCAGGCCGGTCTTTGATGAAGCTCTTGTAGCGTTAGCGCCATCAATAATGCGGCCTCACGCTCTACAGGATAGCGACTGTTGGTCCCCTGGAAGCAATTGATTATTGGAAATACTTTACACCTTTATTTTACGTCACTGATTTCATCTGTCCGTCCCGCTCAATAAAGGTTTGTTTGCTTTGATCAAACCCAGAGATCATGTACTATTGCTGTTAATCTTTCTAGCTGTTGTTTAGCGGCTTACAAGGTTTTTTGTTGATTTTAATAAACTCTCCTGTGCAGTTACTCAGGCAAACCGGAACTGAAACAGTGTTTGGACCTATGCACAAATCATCACCGCTGACAACACTTAGTTATTGAAAATAACCGATAAATTCGATGTAATGTATGCTGAAGCATTGTTGTGTTTTTTTTCAAGGAAACTTATTTAAGAAATGAACTCAATGTCTACCCAAGTTATACTCGTATAACCTGGGTTGGGGCAATTTACGCTTTATAAATAAGCGTAAATTGCTCCAACCTAGGTTATACGAGTATAACTTGGGTAGACCTTATACTAGTAATTTGATTTTCTGTAATTTGCTGTACAAATTTGGTCCTTCTTACTTTTAAAAATGATATTAATCTGGTCAAAATTCAAACGTAACGTCAAGCGGATTAGTACGTTTTTGAATAATTTTAAATAACTCGAACAGTTTCTTATTTTGTAGTCGAATGTATTCCTACGCCAGAGTTCAATGTAGTCACGTTCAACCAGACGTTCGGCTGTCTCCGTAAATCTTCGACAAATTCTCGCTTGCTTGTCGGAGATTTACAGAGACAGCCGAGCGTATGGTTAAACGAGCCTGGAGTTCAATATTGCTTGGATCCTAACAATTTTTTTTAGAAAATTTTTGGTTTTTGATACATAGTTTGTTTGATTAAATTCTATCTTTAAATATTACACAACATATGGTTCATATAGGGTTTTCTCAAAATTCTTGTCGGGAAAATCCGAGAATTCATAAAATAAATATGTGCGTAATTCAAATACAGAATAAACACTACTTGTCGTGCAAATTAACATATCGTTGATTTTAAAATATATAACATCGATAAAATCAACTCCCGCCATTACTTCGGTACATTGTACTTTGATTGTATGAATGAATTGGGTTCTGAAACCGAAGTAACTGATCTCTGTTTGAGAACTTTGAGAACAGGTGTCTCATTTTAATTCTAATAGACAATCAAAGGCAATGTTTCGCATAATAGTAAAATCAATAAAACCAAAATAATACTGTAAAAACCCATTATGTATTATTACATGTAGTTAACCTAATAACGAATAAGTACATCAGATACAGGTGAACTATGAAGGTCTTTCTATAGCTAACATAGTTAATTTGATATAAAACCATTCATACTCATAAATATTATGAAGACGACAGGCCAGATTCGCTTTGCATCCACTTTTAATCGCGAAAGTGATTTAAAACTGACTTTTAATTATAGCATTATCATATACGGATTCGATTTATAATCACCCTAGTAAGTACCCAAAATCATTACTTTGGAATCAAATCGTCTCTCTTGATGTTTTGGATTTTTGTTGTGTGTTTAGGGGGGGGGGGGGGTTCTTCTGTTTTGTTTTTTTAATGTATGGTATTTTTATGAGGTTTGGAGTTCAATTTTAAATTCACGGAGAAATGAACCATAATAAAAATACCGTGTTAAATTTAATGACAATTGATTTGCCTATTGCAGGATGATATGTTTTCCGAGCGTACGATGGCTACTTTAAATTTTCCGATTAATTTTTAATAAATACTAGGTTTAACAAACACCGTTAAATTTTAACGTCAGAATTCCACTTTTCATAAGCAACTTTAACCCAGTTTCCATCAAAGTTTTTATCATAGAAATAATTGTGATCCGTCGTATTTAAATCCAAGATAGTTTTAAAGAACTTTCCTTTATTTTTTTTTATTACATTTAATGTGTCGGAATTGGAAGACGGTTTGGTAGAAGACTGTGTGGCCTGGTTCATCTTTGTATATCGTGCTCCTTTTGTTATGCTCTACACATCTCTGTATAGAATGAATTCTGTTTACTTCTGTTTTGTGTGTAAATACATTTTTTGTGGCGGCGAGTTTTTGTATGACATGTTGATTGGTCGTAAACTTCCTGACGCCCTCGTACAAAATATCAGCCGTCAGTTGGTGATTGAAATATGGCGCCCGGCAGATCGAAGAATGAGTTGTCACTGCACACTAGTGTAGATACTAGTGATTCTCTGACAGGTAATATCGTTTTATACATGCAGTCCTACACACATTCAAAGACAAACGTTTGAACATGCACATCACTTTGTACAGAATATAACCAAAAAGTATTAAAATCAGCAATATGGCTTCGAAATGTACAGTCGAGCCTAGTTATTTTGGAATCGATTGGTAGACCAAGAAAAAACGTTCGAAATATCGCAGAATTCGAAATAGAAAGAATGAAATACTTTCAGAAATAATAGTTGGGACATCCATGTTGGCATACAGTCAAAATAAAATCAAATGACAGACAAAAGAAATTATAACATAAAGGCGACAGCATGCAAGGCAGTTTTATACAATACTTCATAGTCCCTGGAACTGTTTTCTCTGCATAAACCATTTATCCAAGTAGATACATCGACGTTTTGTAGTATTATAATCACATGGATTAACAATTTCTTATTTTTATTTAATGCAGACAGATGGTTGTTGTTACCCAACTACTTTTTTAAAAATAATTGTTTGCATGTTTCCTCTATTGCATTTATTTCATGAACATATGAGGCGGTTACAATTTTTTAACTCAAGTTAAAATACAGGAGTGACGACTTGCCTGTTATACTACCGGTATATGTGCGTAATTTCTGTCCCCAAATACGGATTTTTCGACCACATTTCTTCCTTTAATTAATTGCCAGAACAATTGTTTGTTCAGTCAGGTTGCTTTTGCTGTATGTACTATTCTGTCGTAAACAAAATCAGACAATTAGTCTAATAAATATCCTTTCCTAATACATATATTTCTAGACGATATACCAATAAACATTTTAATAAATTAATTGTAATTTAATTTGTCGCGATTTATCATAAAGAAACACACAACAAGCGTTCGCTATTATGATGTGTACATTTTCCGTCGGACGGCGCACATAATTCTTCATTAGTATTGACACTGAGAATTGTTTTGGTGATGATGAGTTTACCTGTAAACGTCACAGGGGTCTGTAAACGACCGCTGCATGGAACGTGCCGGATTTAACGGCAGGTAAGACCCAGTCACAGGTATTGTATAAATCTACACGGAGTAGCACACCTCATATACACAGGTAAGTTTGTTTGTCTTGTTTACCCTATGTGTACGTGTTAGATTTTTATATTAAAAAATCATTTAGATGAAATTGACTGAAATTTTATACAAATTGTAATTTTGTCTGGGTTTTTTTTCATAATCATATGCGCTTAAAATATAAATATAAGATATTTTATTTTTTTTAATAAATAAAAGAGCAAATCTAAAACTATTCAAAGAAGATTCAATTGTAGTGTCGCCTAAATTTGCTAATTCTAAAACAATTGTATTGATTTACTTAAATTAGGGGGAAATAATTTTTAAAAAAATTGAAGGTTCTTATCATTGAAATTCAAAAGATGACTGTGCATTTCTAGTTAAAGAATGGATTTTACATAATTGCATAATCTCCAGTACAATTATTGTGAATGTCAAGTATGTAGATGAACCTTTTACTGGTGAGATGCGCAATGATTAGCAATTTTTAAAAGCATTTATCCTTCAGAATGACCAATATAAAAACTTTTTTTTTTCAAAATGAGGAATCAATTTCCAGTGACAGCAGTAAATGGCAGGGAACACAAACAACACAAACAAACTTAACCGACCCTCAAAATTAAAGTTATGTGCATGAGCGCGTTTTATTTTAATGTGGATGGTTAATTTAAAAAAAAATCAAGAAAAAGATTTTGCAATTTTTTTCTCATAAAATTACATACATTTTAATTTCAGAAACTTCGTATCTGCCTAGTAGTTTTCTTTGAATAAACGTATTTACTTTTCCAGCTGGCCCGGAAAGGACATAATTCACTTTCGGGGGACCCAGTATGATCAGTATGGCCATGGTTCTGGTCATTATATTAACAATTAATAATCAGTATTCATATAAATACAAAACTGATCTTTCTTTAAGTATTGTGCAAATGGACGAAAGTCCAATCAAATTGCAATTCTTAATCCTTAATCCAAAATATTGTATTGTTGATATGATCTTGATTTATTGATGGGGGACCTTGGAGGTGGGCACATTTCTCTCTGTTTCATGATGTCGCAACTATTTTTTAACACGTGCACGTTCTACACATTAATATGTAGCCCCTCCGGTCTTGATATCTCCACCCTTGTTTCCTCTATGATTGACTATACATGGCAGACACGTTGACAGATATGTACCTATCGGGCCATCGTCATTGCAAAGTCACAGCCTGCTTCAAAAATTTCAAATAACCCTGCAACATTCAGATCCAACTTCGCAGTTTGTAAACTTTACATGCAGATTTTATGTACAAATTACGTATCTATCAGGCTATAGCTTCCTTTAATGGGGCGGTATATATATAATTGTGTATTGCTTTTCAAATCCAGTATACCGACCGGACCAAAATGAAAATTAAAGGTACGTGATATGTTCACAGAAAAGAAACGTGGAATATTATTATGTATATTAATTTGTATTGCGACTGCCTAACGTTCACGTATGATGACGGTATCATTTGACGTTCAGTTTATAAAATGGCGCTGCATTGTAAATTCTTACATCAAACTTTGACGCAAACTAGAAGTCGTGTTGAGTTCAAATAACTTTCAGAACCAGCCACTTTCTAAATATACATATAATCCAGACTAATTTGCATCGTGATTCACGTCTGCAGTATTTAGGGTCCAATTCTTTTCTCACAGTATCGTCGGCGTTTCGTGATCGACTCCGGGATCAAATCACGACTTTGTCCTCCCACAACAGCTGGGCGACATCTTCGGAGTTTGGGAGACAGTTACCACAAAATCACTGCCATTTTATTACTCTAAAATAACGCTCAAATCGTCTTCGTACATTGTTTATTTACTGGAGAGATCCACGACACTTCACCGAGTATTGACTACATGTCTGGTGAGGGACATTGCAAAAACAAAAGTCCATGAACTAAATCTTTTGGGGTTTTTTGCTTTTCAACTTATTTTCAATTTTTTAAATCTCGAGTGGTGTAAAAGTGTTGGATTATTACACGTATTTCATCTGTTTTGGTATCCGAACTATAATTACTTGACAAGATCTAGAATATCGTTAAAACAATAATTTCGTTTAAGTTGCTCATAAAGCATGCAATATTATTTGCATGGTTATGCTTTTTGCTGTTGCATAAAGCATAATACAAATATAATCTAGGTCATTATATTGTCCTAGTTACATTTTTACTGTGCGTTTATGTGCAAATATGCTTGCAGTTGCTTGATCATCGATAAATCAGCAGGCTACGCGCTGCATATATTCATATATATTTTCGGCGCAACAAGACGTGTGCTAGTTGCCGCCTCCTTGGCAGAGTGGACACCTTCATGACCTTTTTATGGCTTCACCAGGTCGTTGCCCAATGCTGTGTTCCTTCAGTCCCCTATATTTAGATTAATTACACATGTCCGCAATTATTTTAAATCATTCTTTTACAGAAGGTCAAATTGATTCATACAGCCAAAAGAAATGTCTTACATGCATTTGACATTTTTACTTTCAGGAGAGAGGATGGCGTTCTCCATTGTGCTGACTGTGGTTGTACTACCGATTCTGTGTACACAAGGTTATTATATTACATGTATTTAAGGATATTCCTGTCGGCTCATTCTTTTTAAATAATAAATAGAAATCGATTTCTTAAGTTTTTTATATTTGTTATAATAATAAGTGAAAAGTGTAACTTAATTATTTCAGTTCAAGGCGATTGCGCGGGAAAAGCTGACATTATTATTGCCGTTCCTGGTTCAGTGAATATACCCGGAGAGGAGTTTTTCCCCTTTGAGACCTTTCTTCACATGCTTGTGGACTATTTTGTGTTGGACGAGAATAACGTCAACGTGGGATTTGTGTTGTACGGGAACGAACCTACCATTCTGAGTCATCCACAGCCCTTCAAAGATCAGGCCGAGACCAACACAAGAGCGACTCTTCTTACTCAAAGAGAAAACTATATGAACATTCTAGGATCTCCGCCAAATGTTGCGAGAGCATTGAACCTCATGCGAGCTATGTTCCAGAATCCCAGTGGATACCCCATGGAGAGACCACGCCGAGGTGTTAAGAAAATAGGAGTTATATTCACCTGGGGAGCACAGCCCATTGAGGCCTTTGATGACGTAGTCAGGGCTTCCGATGACCTCAGAATGGACGGCGTAACCATGTATGCAGTGGGAAGAAGCCCCATTGGTCCGGAGTTTGCCAGACTTGCCACAGATGAATGCAAACTGTTCAGTATGGGTAACTTCCAGGAAGGTTTGCCTAGCGTACTCCCGTATCTCGGCAGCAGCATATGTACTCGTAAGTCTTTCCCATGTATTGTCTTCTTCTCTAAATAATGGCAGATTAGGTTTTTCAATGACTTCTTCTAAATCCTCGTGATTTTCATCTCTGTCGTCGTTCTTTGTGATTTTAAATGATTTTCCCTTGTCTTTCTACAGATATGGACCCTGTGATTAATGCCTCTTCCATCAACTGTTTTCCAAGTAAGCTTCCATATGTTGTCTTTTTAAAGTTTTCAAGATCTTTATAAAGAGTTTGGGGTTCATAGTCACTTTATAGTATTTTTCTATTTGAACAGAGGAGTATTTGTTGAATTTCACCTTTATTATTGACCACCCAACCTGTGTAAGGCCGAATTGTTTTTATTTATATAAGACTGCATAATGAGAAACCTGTATTATTCTATAAACCGTGTCTTTGTAGAGTTCTGGAGGCCCAGTCCCAACCCTCCCATCATCTGCCCCTCCATGAGCGAGATCTTCCAGGACCCCTACAACTGTGCCTACTACTACAAGTGCGACCTGAGCGTCGCCAGGAGAGAGAGGTGTCCCTCCAACATGTTGTTTGACAACTTCATTCGTACCTGTAACTATAAGGACGCTGTCACGTGCTACTCAAGGATGACGTGCCCGGAACCCAACGGACTTTTCCCACATCCGGAATCCTGCAACAGATTTATGAACTGCTTTAACGGAATTCCTTACGTTCAAGAATGCCCTCCTAATCTTTATTTCAATGAGAGAACCAAACTCTGCGACGACAGACAAAACGTGCAATGTCGTTTGCAGTAAACAAGAATGTCTCACATTTTCCACGATGATGTGGAAAGGTCTAATACAACTCAAACTCGTTCCCAGTGCCCATCTACTGCAGTGTCAAGATTTAGCTCTATGAACATACTTAATATGTAAATCACTGCCTTCAGAAGTTCCAAGTATATTTTCAACACATAACAGTTTATTTTCAAAAGATACTATTCAAGCATAATGGAATTTAAATTTTTTAATGTAAAGAAAAAGGACTAATCAGTGTCATTTCATGGAGTCCTCTCGATTCTTGTGTTTTATATATACATGTTTTATATTTCTACGTGATACGCCTATAGCTTGTTATTTTGTGCCGTTGTTATAAATTATATATGTTGTTGTCTTTTTGTAATAAAACTACATATAAACCCTCATTTTTAGTGTTCTTAAATGATTGAATGACTGCCGTGGTCTATCGATGACGTCACAGCTTCCTCTTCTTGAGACTTGGTCTTCCAGAGAGGACTGCTGTGTTTTCGGTAGAGCGCGATCTTAGTCTCTCCTCCAGTGTCTGAATAACCTGCTGTAGTTTCTTCATTTCGACATCGTACTCCTGTTTCAGATTTAAGAACTTCATTCGGAAGATTTCCTGGTTATTAGAACTACTCATTTTCGTCTGCTTTTGCTCTAGTTTTTGTTTGAGCTTAGATAATTTTTCCTCCCATTCCATTGACTGACTTGTCATTTCCGCTTTATGATCTATATCTTGTTTCTTCAACAAAGCGTCAAGTTCTTTCAGCTCTTGGTTTTTCTTTTGGATAATTTCCTCATAATATGCCGTTTTTTCTTCCATTTTCTCACAAAACTCCTTTTGTAACAACTCCTTTTGAATGTTTACGTCTTGACGAAGCATTTCTTCTTTCTGGACGTGACTTTCTTCCAGTCTCTTCATTTGTTCTTGAATTTGTAAATAATTCTTGTTTACTGTTTCAATCTGATCTCTTAGGTCCTCAACTTCTTTTTCACTGTCGCAGTAAATGTGCATCTTGCAGTAGAGGTTGTTCAATGCATCCTGAATTCGCTGGTTCTCTGTCGATAAACTGGTTAATTTATCATTCAAGTTTTTGTTAGCTGTTCTCTGAACGTCCAGTTCATCTGCAAGGTCTATGTTTGTTTTCATCAGCGACAAGGAAGAGCTGTACCACTTTTCGAATCCTGAGGAAAACTTCTGTAAATCGGCGTGGTCTACAAAACCTTCGCATGCTGATAGTTCGAGGTTATCCGACGTGGTGGCAGTTTGTTCAATATTTGCTTCCATTTTCTAAAGAATTAAGAATCTTTCAAAGTAAAAAAAAATCGAAGTGCTTTGAAAAAGAAATAAAATCAACATCAACAGCCGTAATAGTAACAAAAAGGCGATTGAATATATGAGTATTTGAGTATCAATACCCGAAACATTGATATCGCAATACCAAAGAGACTTAAGCAAAAAAAATAGAAAGATCTTAACAATACCATACTGAAAAAACAATTAAGGATTTTTTCTGTCTCGTTATCCTATCTGATATTGAATCAAAATTGTATTGGAATTCTAATTCCAAATTCTATGCAGTAATATTCTAGTTTTAAATGTTTACGGCATTTTCCCTACCATGTACAGTTTAACAAGTAAATCAACAGATAAAAAATAATATACATTGATTGCATGATGGTGAAGAAGATATGAAGATTTATCCTCCCCCCAGGAAAATCATTTTTCAGTAATTCGAATTATTAGTTTTCCGATATATAAGGATTAAAAAATGTAGAAATAATAGGATAAAAGTTTAGTTAATTTTTCGTTTGATTAAATCGTTTGCTCATCCTCGGGATTTTTCATACGAATGACATGAAAAGGCATGTGGCTTCCGAAGGGGTCGGATAAAACATGATAATGATATTACAATCATTATTTATAAGGTGTTCCGTTAAAACGGAAGACCTTAAACATATCATGATACCAGGGGACTAGTACGAAGTTGAATTGCCCTGAGTGACATATGATTGTCTAGAACCAATCAGATAATGCTTGTACAGAAATATTATAATAAGGTATAGGCCTAATAATCTTTAAATTTACCGGTCTTTTCTACCACACATGCTTTGATGTTTGTGTAAAAATTTACATTTCTTTATTGGTGGCTTGCGACTGATCGAAGCAAAATGCTTTTAATATCCGAACTCTTGGTGTGCCAAAATGGTCCTAGCCAATAACTGAACAAATACCAGTAGTCTGTCCCAAGTTACAAATTTTTATAAAGTTTTAAAAATAACTTTTTGTTTAGTTTTTTAATATTTTGTGTCCAATCTATTAAAACAAACAAAATCCCTTCTCTATTACGTTTGTTTGAAATTGAACACGGGCAAAATGTGAAAATGAAAATGAACTTTATTTATCTTACAAGGTTTGATAAACAAGTTCTACAAAGGAACTTATAATTTCTTTCCAAAAGTTTAAAATGTAAAAAGTCTACGGGGATTTTTGAGTTGCAAACGACATGGAATTGCCAAGATGATAAATTTTGTTGAAAAAAAATATATGTTAAATAAAATGAGGGGAATTTTTGCAACATCATCACTCGGGTACAACTTGGGACAACCATTTTTATTTAGACTATATAGAAAATCGTTAGAAAGTGACGGAAAGTAAGAACAGACTTTTATCAAAGTTTAAATATACCGCATCTTTTACGGGTGGATAATGGTGGTGAGGAAGGTAACGTTAGGGGGTAGGGAAGGGAAGAATGATCGACCCCCCCCCCCCCCGGAATCCCCACCTAAGGAGATTGTCAATAACATTTTCGTGAGTTTGGTATCTATGAAAAAAAACCTATATAACATATATAATGTATGTAGGGCCTATATCATGACGTTTTCTATGAATGCTATCAAGAACAACATACAACCCTTACCTGAAGGAAAAAATGCAGACGAAAATAATCGAAGTTATTTAGACGCTTTGCAAAAAAAAGAATTGCTCTATTTTTAAACATAGTTACATTATAAAATACCGTCAAAGTTAAAAAAAAGTTTTAAACGTTTTATTATTCCGGTTAGGTATGCACTATTCAATAGAATTTGTACACGTATATCTGTGAATCTCGAATATTTGCTGTACGACTTAACCTATTATAGTCTGTTTCAGTAAACAAACGTGGCAAAGAAACTGGAAGAGGGTAAACTTTTTAAAAAGCGAAGAATAAAGGTTATGTCAGCTTGTATGCAATGGTCTGCAAGGAAGTTTATGGTTCTACTAACGTCCTTAAGAAATATGTGAAGACAGAAAAAGACAAATTGAAGACAGTTGATCTTTCTCCGAAGTGGACCTCACTCTCTCAGTTCTTTACGGTAGTTTGAATTTCCTCGACTTATGAGTTGTAGTAAGATTGGGGGTGGGGGTTCTTGCGCATCAATGCAGTGAACAAATGCAAATGTCTTATTTGACTTAAACACAAGTTAATGAAGGTGAAAAATTACTGGAACTTGCATATAAATTCATTAGGCAGATTACAGATGTAAACAAGACAACAACATGAACTTAACATGTACATTTTACACTATATCAATGTTTGAAAAATGAAATGATGTTTGAGGTTTTTTTTCACTATAGGTAGTCTTTTTACCACAAGGATACCCAGAGAGTGTTAGTTCTGATTATCTCCAGTATCAAATATGGGATACCATCCAGGTACACTGAATAGTGAATATTAAATAGTAATGCCTTCCAGCATATTTATCGTAGCAATAGTCAGGAAAAATAATCAATGTGCTATGCTAAGATATTTCTTTACTAAGGCTTTTGCCAGCAGTATAACTGGCACACTGGCAGCCCAGGCCTTGCTGAAGGGAGTCGGTGTTGGAGATGAGAGTGCCACTGTCATGGCTGCAACGTTGACATGGATCTTAAAAGGTTCTCTCTCTCTTTCTCTCTGTTAATGACTGTTAAATATCACTGGTTTTGTCATTGAATATATTATCCTGAAAGGTAGATTCATAATTCATTTTTGCAGATGGGACTGGGATGATAGGTAGAATATTGTTCGCTTGGATACAAGGGTAAGGGCTAACTCCTGTCTGATTTAACATCACAGTTTATGCTTTTATCATATACCGGTATATAATATTTATATCTAAAGATTTAATAGTTTTTGCTGACTAAACAATTAGTTTAGTACAATTTAAATGAAAGGTTTTCTCTTTCATAACTGAATGGATTTTAATCTTAAATAATGTGCCTGCTTAGTGTTTAATGGTTACACTGCTTTTCCTTAGAACCAATTTGGACTGTGATGCCAAAAGATGGAGGTATTATACATTTAATATTTTTTTTTATAAGCTTTTAAGATTGTAAAAATAAAATACTTGATACATAGTATTCATTACTCTATCTTTTAGAACAAATCTTAATATTGATTTATTTTTAGATTATTTGCAGATATTCTGAATGATATGGCCATTTTCATGGAGATTTTAGCACCATATTTCAAAGCCTATTTCACCCCTATTGTCTGCACGGCAGGAGTTTGTAAAGTACAGTATAATACAATTTTCATTTTAACTTTTTATGATCAAGTATTATAAGAGGTTCTGCACAAACCATTTCAAATTTTCTGGGATGATTTCTCTGCTTTGATTGATGTGTGGTTGACCATATTTACAGTCCATTGTGGGTGTTGCAGGGGGTGCAACAAGAGCAGCACTAACACAGCACCAGGCTCGCAGGAATAACATGGCCGACGTGTCGGCTAAAGATGGTAGCCAGGTATGTTTTTTCATTGGTATCATCTGTAAATCACAATGCCTCTGTATTATAACTCACACATTGTTATATGAACTAGTGTCTAGTAATGATTCTTTAATCTAGGAAACCTTAGTGAATCTGGCTGCTCTGGTCTGTAGCTTAACATTGGTTCCTCTTGTAACAGGAAAAGATGTGTAAGTGAGTCTTTGTTGCTTCAAATTGGGAACAAACAACATCTACTTTACATTGAACTTGATAGACAGTGACATTTTCTGTAACTGTCAGTTCTATATAGAGTTTATTCCCAAATTTGCGGGAATAATGAATGGATTTGATAAAAAGTGCTTAATTTGTTCAAGTATTGGTAAAATGATTGTTTCCTTTAGGCTGATCTGGAGTTTGTTTTTACTCTTCACACTGCTGCACCTGTTTGCCAACTACTCTGCCGTGACCAGTGTCGTCATGGAGACCCTTAATCAGGCCAGGCTCCACATCCTGGTCCACCATTACCTCCAGACTGGAGAAGTGCTCTCCCTTCAGGAAGTCAACTATAAGGAACCAGTTTTGTGGAGTAAGTGCAGTATGAATCGGGATGGGGTGGGGTTGTGGAGTAAATGCAGTATGAATCGGGATGGGGTGGGGTTGTGGAGTAAGTGCAGTATGAATCGGGATGGGGTGGGGTTGTGGAGTAAGTGCAGTATGAATCGGGATGGGGTGGGGTTGTGGAGTAAGTGCGGTATGAATCGAGATGGGGTGGGGTTGTGGTGTAAGTGCAGTATGTATCGGGATGGGGTGGGGTTGTGGTGATGGGGTGGGGTTGTGGTGATGCTCAATGATGTATCTTTGACCTTTTTATAAATTTCTTTCAGAAACAAGGAGAAAACTTAATGTTCATTTAGGAACCTCTATAGGCAAAGTGTTCTCTAGGTAAGTTAATGTACATGTACATACATCAATTACTTGGAATCCCTGCACACTGCAACAGTTCTTTCAAGGAATTTTATATACAATTTAAACAAAATAAACAGGAATATATTGTTTATTTTGGGAACCTTGACAAAGAGGTACAGGTGTTTTTTTCAGTTCATAAGTTCAGTCCTGTTCTTTTGGAATAGCTTTGAATATTATAGAGATATGTCACAGGAGTTAAAAGAACACCAAGAGCAGAATATGGTGTTTTATATGTATAAGTTATTTCCTGATCTCTTGAGACAACTCATTATGAAAGGGAAATACAACTCTAAGTCTATGCATCAATGATCATAGATGTCAGAAATTCATGGATAGAATGTTCAGTAACTGTATTTCTGTAAAAACTTAATTTTCAGTTGTTCTTTTACTTTTTGATCTTGGCAATATTTTCTGCATTTCAGAGCCAGTGTTTTAGAAGAATCAATTGCACTATATAAAGATAGTAACTATTTACTAGATATAAATCTACAAACAGGTTTGTTTCATTATAAAATATTTCCAAAGTAGGTGAACGTAACTTCTATGATCTATATATACAGCTGTTGTTTACCAGTATATATTGTCCAGTGCATGTCTTCTGCCAATTTACGAGGGTTGTTCGGAAATTATTGAGACAACATGGATATTTCCATTTTTAAGTGACGAATTATGGTGAAAATTGGCATGAACATTGAAGAAACCTTAACAAATAATTAAAGAAAGAAATATTTACAAAATGTTTAATACTTTGTATACAACGGTAGATAAACTAATCGGTGGTCGGGGTACCCGGCGCAAGCATAAACTCGGAGAATAAGAAAACTAAAACATCGTCAATCTAAGTGTCCTCAAACTTACAGCTTATACTAAAATAAATCAGATTATATATGTTCATTTTGCTATTTATTGTGACTAACTTTTGATCAAGTTTCACGAGTGTTTGAGTTGAAATACGGATATGGTACAGATATATTTACCAAGCAATAGGATTTTGAAAACGACAGTATATAGAAATTTGACGTCAAGGCGGCGCAGCGAATGTACATCAAATTGATGAAAATTTCGGAAAAAGACCTTTTAATGCCACCCAGTTGCTTTAACAAAAACTATAAGATGGCAAGGGATAAAGAACTTCAGTTTATCGCCTTTTTCACTAATTGTTTAGCTAGAATTCAGACAAAGTGACTAAATATCAAGTACTTTTTACACACTAACTGTTGTAAACAGTTCTGAAATATGGACACAGAATCACTGTAGGAGACATTTCACAGTAATTTGACTTTCAGTTAGAAATGACCCGATTTTTTCCCACAAAAATCAAGAATGGAGGGAATATGCGAATGTTGACATCTTGAAATGTAAGCAAAAGATGAGAAATGAAGAATTAATTCTAATTTCCCTTTGTTTGTTAGGTTTTTAAAACGTAGGATCAATAAGAAGCGTCAAAATAACGTTGCTGTAAGTTTGCGGTTGCGCCGGGTCACTGGGCGATGGCAATTTGGTCAGCTTACCAGGAATGATCTAATCATGCTATGGACACTAAATTTTTTACATTGATCAACTCTATCCTGGTGTACATTTTGGTGAAATTTCAAGGATTTATCTTTTTCCCGAAGGAAATAAGAGTAAAAGTCTCAATAATTTCGGAACAACCCTCGTAAATAATTGTCCCCCGCCGCAACGCGGTGCGGGGACATAGAAATGCCGGGCATCTGTCCGTGTGTCCGTCCGTCCGTCACACTTTTTTGTAAGCGCTCTCATGCCTACAAATTTTGACGGATTTTCATTAAATTTATACCAAATGTTTATACCACTAATACCTTGGTCAAGTTCGAAAATCAGCATTGGTCGATACTTTTTGTTGGAGTTATGGGACTTTGACCACAATAATGACTCCGTTTTATAAAAAAATTGACCTTGTAAGCGCTCTCATGCCTACAAATTTTGACGGATTTTCATTAAAGGACAATGTGCGGTATGGTCAAATATCTGCCCCCGATTTCAACCAATTTTTAAATAGTATCGTATGAAAATGAAATCTTCACAAATAATTGTAAAGAGGATGCCTATAACTTTAATCTTGATTTTAGTCATCATTGCTCACTCGCTGTTTATCTATGACGTCACTTAAATGACCTAATTCCCGCAAATTTGCAAACAAATGAAGATATTCTCATTTTTGCTCTATATTTTGCATTCGGAAGTATAGAGCGCAGGTCTGCTCAAGTGCTATTTTATTATATGTTTTTCTTCAGATAGTTATACATATTATACTAAAAAATGGTACTTGAGCAAGCCTGCGCTCGATGTTTCCCAGTCGAAAAACCATTGGAAAACACCCATATTTTGCTACAAAACATCAATTTATCAAAATAATGCAATATTCATGACGTCATTTCTACATTATGACGTCACTGTGGTGATAACCTTTTACACCTTTATTTCCAATATGATTTTAACTATCTTTCACCTTATTTTAAAGCTCTTTCTAAAACTTTGATTTTGGGGGGCAAAAATTGCATAAAACCGCACTTAGTCCTTTATACCAAATGTTTATACCACTAATACCTTGGTCGAGTTTGAAAATCAGCATTGGTCGATACTTTTTGTTGGAGTTATGGGACTTTGACCACAATAATGACTCCGTTTTTTCAAAAAATTGACCTTGTAAGCGCTCTCATGCCTACAAATTTTGACGGATTTTCATTAAATTTATTCCAAATGTTTATACCACTAATACCTTGGTCAAGTTCGAAAATCAGCATTGGTCGATACTTTTTGTTGGAGTTATGGGACTTTGACCACAATAATGATTCCGTTTTATCAAAAAATTGTCCTTGTAAGCGCTCTCATGCCTACAAACTTTGACGGATTTTCATTAAATTTATATCAAATGTTTATACCACTAATACCTTGGTCAAGTTCGAAAATCAGCATTGGTCGATACTTTTTGTTGGAGTTATGGGACTTTGACCACAATAATGACTCCGTTTTATCAAAAAATTGTCCTTGTAAGCACTCTCATGCCTACAAATTTTGACGAATTTTCATTAAATTTATACCAAATGTTTATACCACTAATACCTTGGTCAAGTTCGAAAATCAGCCTTGGTCGATAGACTCGATACTGGTATACTGCTTGACCGGCGGGGGACCCAGGAATTCTATTCTTGTTTTACATTTAAAATAATCTTCTTCGTGTTCATTAGTATGTTCGTCTGTGTTGTCCACCAGTTTAACATGTATTTTACATTTTAGGCTGTGTCTCCATAATCCTATCCCCCCTCAGCACTACCATGGATCATTTAACGAGCTGTTTCCAAGCAGAGGTCATAGACTATGTCTATGATAATCTGTACAAACCTACGGTATAACACCCAACAATTACTGTTGCTTCAAGACTTTCTTTTGTTTGATTTTACTTTTTTATCCCAATATAATCCATTAATAAAAGAAGCAAATTAATCCAAATTGCAACAGATTTGAATCAGATTTGCAAGTATAAGATGCGCCACCTATGTAATTATTGAATATCGTTTATGGAACAGATTTTTTTGTGGGTGCAGAATTGTTTACAATGAAACAAAATAGGTTTATTACACTTACATTGTCAAATTAACTTATTCGAATGCTTAAAAACCAGAAAAAAACAAACTGAGTAGGCTTATAAATTTCCAGCAGTCTGTACAATTTGGCAAAACATGTGCATGTATTAAAGCTGTCCGTTGCTATGTTCTATCACACTGCAAGGTGTGATTTTATCTTTCCCACAAAATCTTTCCTTCAAATGGAGGAATGTGAAAAATATTTAGTTCACTGCTATTCTTTTCTAGGCGAAATCAGAAGATCTTGGGAATATAAGGTCAGCTCTGAATGAAGGTGATACCCTTAGTGCCACTGCTGCATCTTATAACTATGCAGCTGTACATTTGGAGAAATTCCAGCGGGGCCTAACTGAAAAGGGCTGGCTCTGTGAGCCCCTCCTTCTGGGCCCAGATGAGTGGAGGGCTGAGTGGGACAGTGCTGGGACACTCGACAAAAAAGACGTGTGAGATGTCAGAAGTCATTATAGTGCTTAGTTGTGATCCATCAGTCTTAAACTCTGCAACATAAAAATCCTGTAAAATTGGAATACATGTATTACATTGTTGTGATTTAGTTAAGGCTGGCATGGTGCCTTTAGCTAAGGAGAAATGACCATGTCAATTCCTGTACATTTATGTACATGTAACAACAAATAAATGTCAAACAGATTTTTTTTTTTTAATTTTCATCACTTTATATACACATGGCATATTGCACATAGAAATAAAGAGAATCAACAATGGTCAATATAGAAAAAAAAACACACCTTACAGTCATGTTCTCACAATAGCAAAATGTTTTGAGATAATATTTTCTATATGTCTGAGAATCCCCCCACTTTCATGGCTATATCTCTATGTTAGATATTTCCCTGCATGGAGTCTTGTCTTTGTGTGAAGGATGCAATGTAATTATCATACAAAGAGAAGTACTGATACTAATGCAGATTAAATTAATGATCTTTATAAATTCCAACACAATAGTGGCAATATACAGTTCTATCATATGTATGTTAGGCCTAAATTCAGGTACCTGACTTGAGTTTTTCTTGTCGCAGTATTTTAAAAATGCTGAAGTCATATACAAGAACAGCATACATTGTATTTACTTTTCTAAAAGATTTTCATAATTTATCAACAAAGAATCACAAGTAATAAAAACATAATTTTTAAATATTTTTAAAATATTGATATTTGAGGGTGAATTTTAAACGAATGCTCTTCGTCTAAAACAAAATGAAATTTTAAACAATAACTGGGGTAAGTGGAAATCATAGTTATTTTTAGAAATTATCTGAAATCTGTCCGGCAATTTAGTTTTTAATTGTTTATTAACAGAACCGTCAGTTTTAAGATGGAAAGAGTCCATGCATACCCAGATAAACATAATGCCAGGTCTGATAAAAATTGGCTCATAAGCATACTCATTAGAATTGTGGGATTATGCTGACCAACAGGGAATAAACATTCATTGAAATAACATAGAAGGATATTATATACTCTTGTTCTGTACTGTGGTAGGTATTATTCTGAAGCAATAAACTTGCAAAAAATCATTTTTTGTGAAAAATATTCTAGAGTCAGAGAGATACTTAGTCTAAAAGTTAAAAGATTTCTTTTGTTTTAAAGCTGTATATTTATTTTATCACCTCGGATTTCTCTCACAATATGACACACCACATAATCTCACACCAAACACGTAATTAATACTTGACACACTACATTTAGGGCTTAGAATCAAAGGTGTTCCAAACTACTACACTGACAAAATTTTTAGGATTTGGGTTAAAGTAATGCCCCGTGTTATCCAAAAACAATGACAAAAATCATCTAACTATGCCAAAGAATCAGTTTTAGAATCTGTAAATCCCATGAAATTTTTTGATTTAAATGGTTGCCATTTAAAGAGTTAACTTTTAAAATTTTTTGAAAAAGATGAGGTATGACTGACCATTTATTCCATATACAGTTATACTCATTCAGACTTCTAATATGATTTTATCACAGCTTTAGACTACACATCACTCTTATATTTTTTTTATCTGTCCAGAGAAAAAGCAGCTATAATTAAAATCTCTCTCTCTCTCTCTCTCTCTCACACACACACGCATACCACAACATGGAGGTAAATTTTCATTCATACTCTGACAAGTCTGGTATTGCATGATGGGAACAATGTTGATGAATCACGACACACATAAATAAGGTCTATCAGGAAAGAAGCATTGCATTGCTGTCTCACAAAAACCAGTCATTAAGTGACCCATGTATATATTCTACAAACTATCTCATTTTCTGCATAATTTTAAACACACGGCACATAAGTAAAAATTTTGCGCCTAGGTCCACTTGTTCGCAGGAATCAGTATTTAAGGTAAGTATGTGCCTTGCATTACACAAAAGCAAAGTTTAACTTGAATGTGTGTATTTTGTAAAGGACATATCAAATACACATGTAATTTCACCTGTGTATCAACAAAATTAAAAAAAAATACATTTCAGGAATAAATCAATGTAAAATTGAATAAAAGTTAATTACATTAGTGCTAACCTTAATAATAACGCAATGGCTGATGTTTACATAATTCAAGGAGGACAGATAAAATGAATTGCACTCATAGGTACATGAATAGTTTGGATGCTGGACATCTAAGCAGAATAAAACTTGGAACTTTGATAGGCTATTGTATACATTGTAAAACATGCACCGTGTTTAACAAGCAAATTGATCTAAACTGCACCTGAATTCGCATTTTTTATGCACACTTTGCCTAATAAACTGGTTTGTTTGAAATTCTGTCATTAAACAAAAGTTTTCAAAATACTGGCTTATTGATTCTAGTTTGTACAATTGTACTTGTAAAAAAAATCACAAAAATAAAACAGAGGACAACATACATGATGAGATGATTAAAATGATATGTACAAATAATAAACTGTCTAAGAATAAATAGTAACACAGTCATTATGCTCTGTCCATCTGGACAATTGTGTTAATTTTTTATATTCATCTCTAAATACTACTGACCTCAGCGAAAATAAAAAGAATGCGATGTTAAATTACATTAAAATGACAAAAACACACCAGCTACTAAATAAAATGTACTCTACAGCTCCAAACATTCTAAAAAATGCTATTAAATGGTCATGGCGTGAAATATATATAAACATGTATATATATCACATTTTGCATAAGGTTTTGAATGTTTTGTAGACACTTTCTTTGGAAGGCCGTGTCATATGAAACTCAGGAATGTCTTATAAAGCACTTACATTCGCTCCCTTAAACATTTTCAACATACTGCCCTTGATGTAACTGAATGATTAAATCTAAGGGAAGGGGGGAGGAGGTTTGTCAGATATTTAACATACAGAATTCAATAAAATACTGACATTAAAACCAAAAAACCTTTTATAGTCATAAACAAAAAAAATTTTTTTTTTCTATTTAATTATTACGAGAAGGGAAGTACTAAAATAGTTTCAAACACTTTGAGCATCAAACACCCAGCAATCCACATTTTCCACACACTCTTTTAAACACACAGATTTGGAATGGAGAAGGATGAGGGTGAAAAGCTTGATTTGAATATTAAATAAATAACAATCATTGAACGTACACAAAATAAAAGCACTTCGGAGTCTCACTCTGTGACAATAATTGTGCCTATTCCACATGTTCCTCGGCTTCCTCAGACGGAATACATGCATCTCAGGATAACAAACCTGTTCTGTGACAGTCTCGTGTGAACCTGTGTATGCAGATGGTTTCAAAATCTAGGAATTCCTTTTCAGTTTGTGAATTTTCTCCCTTTAATGTCCAAGTCACTATCTTGGTTCCACTTTTGTTCTTTCTGGACATGATTTTTATTTAACCACTACAACACTGTATTTAGTAATCAATTCTCACAGCCATTCTGACAAGAAAGACATGGTTCCACATGAGCAGTGACATGGTTCCAGATGAGTGATCAGGCCGTGAACACGGAATCCACGCTGCGAGATAAGTGGACAGGATGGGAGGGGCTTCTGACCAATCGTTTCTTCGGTAGCTTCTCCACCAACTTTAGAAGTGCTCTGAATTGTGGTCGATCATCGGGCTGGTAGGACCAGCAGTCCATTAAAACATCCTGTTAAAAGAAGAAACACTGGCTGAAAACCTGGAAGATAACTCTTAAAATAAAGCTTTATAATCAGTTAATATACCAAATTAATTCATCAATCTATCAAAACGTGTCCACACAATTGACTTTTTTTAATATACAAGCAATTGCAATATTGCCAAAGAGTATAAAAAAAGACAAATTTTAAATCTCAAAGCTATACACCACTCACCTTTAACAAGTTATCAGTAATGATAAAAATAAGAAACACTTTTACATCAATGATGTCCGTGGGATACACGAGATAATATAGTCAAACGCAGAAGTAAGAGGGACAGAATTTTCTAGGTATAGTTTAATATTGATCTAATCATGTCAGAGAGATCGACTTTATAGCCTACATTTACGTCAGTTTTGCCCTTTGGTTTGTGTTACAATAAGAAAGAGTATAATACTGTACAGATGGGTACATTTTATGCAGACTCAAAAATTCACTTTTATTAGCCATGTCTTCTCTTTTTTTGTGTAGGGCCACCTTAAACTAAATAATCAAAACAACTAAAGATGGCTATATATTAGTCCTTCTGTTCTTTAACTTGGACCCACAACCCAAACTACTGCTAGTGATCAGTTAGGACTTGAGCAATAAAGTTTAAAGCATCACAAGTAGGTTTATTTTAGAACCATCTTTTTTTTTAGCACACTGTTAGATTAATGACATTCCTCTTGCTAATTCTCTTGCAGGTTTTTTGCCTAAATAAGATTTATCATTACAAAGTGATTCAACATGAAGTTTAATAAACATGATAAAGTAAATAGTTCAAACCATTCATGATGAATGATCTACATCTTACTCATGTATTTAACCTGTACTACTGGTACATTAAATTGTCATGAAATAAAACCCCAACAATAGAAAATAGAAAAGTATGACAGAATTAAGAAATAAATCTAATGGACAAAACAACAGTGCTAAATGTATACAAAAAGTCATGCATAAGTAAATCAGCATCAATAAATCAGTGAACACAAACAACACAACAGCAGCACAGAACTGAAGCTGTGGCCATGAGGATATAAGGCTGATGGTATGTGCAGCAAATCAAGTGATATATAATCTAGGAAACTCTCCTAGGTTCCCATATTGTCTACAGAATGTGTAATACAATTCACTCAGTTTTATTGGAGATTCTGAGAAGGGGCATGCAGCATGCGTTCGGAGGGATGGTTACAAGACAAGTTATTAGTCCCTACCCTAGTGATCTGGCCCCGAGAACCACTGGATCAGAAGAGCGCCTAAAATTAATTGACTTGGGCGGTATCCTAGTGGAAAGTTTGCGAATGTGTTCAATCAACTGATTAAACTCGGGTCTATCCGAGTGATTGAACGACCAGCAAATGCCAAATAAATCCTGTAAAGGAGAAAGCTGTCAGTTGGAGATGGCTTGGTCCCCATGCTATTTTTAATCAACCATGTCACCTGTCCCCCTGTAGTTCAACAAATCAGTGACTGCTTATCCTCATACACAAAATTACCTTGTTTACATTTCACAGCTAAACAAATAAAGAAATCCAGTTGCTGCTCCTAACTCCTATGTATTTATTGCATGGCAAATTAGATTGAATGATAAAAAAAATAAAAAGTTAAAACCATTTTAACAAGAGCTTGGACTTTGGGTAATTGTGTCAAACGGAAATGTGAGTATGCCTGCATGTATATTTCATTGTAGGCCACTCAGCCATGACTCTTTGAAATCAACAAGATTTGTTTGGCTTTTGAGCTAAAACTATGCATGCATCGGTGTATATTTTGCTTGTCTAACTTGTTTTGACACAAGAAATAGACAGTTATGTTCTACTGAAAGTCCAAGGCCTTGTTAAAACGGTTCCATAGTGAATAAACATTGACCACTTATTTTGTTGAAACACACAGGTGACACAATTTTTTGTTTTTGTCTTTGTTATATTAAATGGCTTTTAAATAGAATGTAAAAATACATCTTTAACGTGTAATGTACCAATCTTTGTTATATTACAACCCTTCCAATACACATGTATCTCCAATACACATGTATCGGAAATGAAGAAAAATGTTTATTAAGAATTTGCATATACCGGTACATGAATAATGAAGATTGCACACTGTAAATTGCATGTACTGGTAATATTATTTCCTTCCTATGCCATGTACTTGTTTTCAGATTAAAAAAAAGTGTACCAGTATTAAATTGATTCTATACTGAAATACACAATTAAATTGATTCTATACTGAAATACATGTACATATGTAAGTGTGTGTGTATGGCATATACCTTAAGACAGATTTTTCACACTGCATATGTGAAATCACACAAGTAAAGTCAAGTCATGCACCAATGTTTATGGCCAGTTAGTCAAATAACTTCATTGACTAATATCAGGATTTTTAAATCTAAAGTGTCTTTAACTCAAATATTGGTTAGAATTTAGAGATTTTCTATTGTTGCCTATGAAGACTAATTGTTGACTCACTACAGCAATTGTAGCTATTTTTTAAAATGTGTATCCATTTTACAAACAGCTTTAGTTAGTTTTCATCATCTTCACTAGCCAAGGGTTTATGATCCACACAGCTGCTCACAAAGCCTTTGCATATCGTGCTATCAAAAGTCCTGATTTTTTTTGTCACGGGATCACTCAGCCTATTTATAAATCAGCCAAATGGTGAAAGATGCCGTACTTTAACATCACTGGTGCAACAATGGCAGCTTCCTTCGACATTGATGGTGACAAGTTGAGAGAACGTTAATGCCCAGTGTACTCAGTAAATAAGAATTATGTGAAACGTTACATATAGATAGATCAAATTCATTTGAAAGGTGTGAGACTGGGAGCAGTAAATCTTTAATATATGAGTGCAAGCCTCTGCTGATGCACAATCAGGTGTACTTGTTATTGCATCATTGCATGGTATCATGAAGATTTGATTGGTTGAACAGTTTAGTAAATCCCAATCAAAATTCAAGGAAAAAATCCTGACTTTTAATAGCACAATATGCCAAGGGATTGTGAATAGCTGTGCAGATCAGAAACCCTTAGCTTCCAAAGATGGTTTTACTTGGGAATTCAAATTGAGTTAGAAAGAGACAATATCAATAGCATATGGCTTGTTCAGAGGGCAATTACATTTTTGACACAATAAACATATTTCAAATGAGATAACACTTGAAATCCTGATATTAATCTTAAAAAATTCAATTTCTTGGAAGTTTGATTTTACATCCATGTATTTAACATCATTAATTATCTGTAAGAATGTTGATATTCATTAAATTTTTAAGAATCTTATTTTTTGTGAATTTTTGAAAGGGTCACATTTAATGCCATCTTATGCAAAAATAATTGTACGTGTACTAGCAAGCACTAAAACAAATATTGCGAACATTTGTGAAGTACATAATGATTTTTCAAAATTGCGTGATTACATAGCTTTTAAACTGTGTAGCAAAAATATAAAGTGTAATCAAATACAAGTAATGTTATACATGGATGAATGCATTATATATCAACATTTGACAAAGCTAAACAAGACAATTTGTACAAACTAAAGTACAAAATGAGCAGCAAATATACAGGACAAGCTGACCAACATATAAACTCACCTTGACCTCCTTTGAAGCCATGACGCTCCCCAGAGATTGCTTGATCCCCCTCCCAACCTGCCAAATGATGCACTCTGGTGGTTGGTTTCTGAAGGGCCAGTCACCAACTAGCAACTCATACCAAATTGTTCTGTACAAAATAAAACCAATTACAGTAGATTAGACTCTATCAGTCACATACAAATCACAAATTCATGTTGAAATTCTGCTGATGATTAAATTCAACACAAACATCTGAAAGACTTCAACATTTTGTACATAATTACCCAAATGCGTAAACATCAGACTTTTCAGAAAACGGCAGGTCTACTTTTGATCTCCCAGAGTGTAGACACCTAATGACCTCAGGGGACAGGTAACACAGCCAGCCCGGAGAGATGTGCAACCAGTCACCCTTCCTGTGAAAAATAAGGTAATAGAATAGAGAATTTCCTAAATGAACCAGGCCCAAGACAATGCAAGGCAAAGATAGTGTTTTAGTCTCTGAAAATATGTACATTTATTTGAATAATTTGCTATGTCATCACTCATGTGAATACCTATTTCCATGGCAGATTTTGGTCACACTAAATAGTCCGAAGTCTGTGATTACAACTTTGCCATTTTCTAGAAAAATGTTCTTTGTTTTCAAGTCTTTATGGATGATTCCTCTTGCATGTAAATAACCCATACCCTGTAAATGACGAAGATGGCAAGTCAACTAAGTGGTCGAATACAAAAATCAGTAAAGACATATGTATTAGAGAATTCAACAGAACAGGCCATTTGATAGAAACCATAGTCTATTATGTCATTCAAGTAGTTAAATAGATAATCATATATGCTTTTTTTAAACATGCAAAATACTTTTTCTTGTACCCATTAATTACTGAATCTGACAAGACACTTACCTGTGCAATCTGCTGAGCTATCATAATAGTTTTGTTCATATTGAATTTTTCGCGGGCATTGGTACGGACATATGTATATAATGTCTGTCCACTGCAGTAACTAGAAAAGAAGTAGAACAGCAAGGTCACACCAGTCTCTCTATACAACAATACAGCAGTGCGATAAGTAGGGAGCAATGTTTACCTGGTGACTATGGCCAGGTGTGGAGGTTTCATACAAGCACCCATAAATAATAACAGGTTTTCATGCCGTGTGTTCTTCAACATGGCAACCTGGAATCAGAGAATCAAAACAGCCATTTTGACAATATAAAATGAATTGTAAACATATTCTTTTGGCATCTATTATAACAAGCTAAACAAACTTTTTAGAGTGATCTTTAACATCTATTGCGAGAAATTCATTTAATTCTTGAATGGAGACTGATGCAAGTAATGTAACTACATGTAACTTATTTTGGTAAAGGTTTACCCTGTGGTCTGACCACTTACCTCAAGTTTGAATGCTGACAGTTGAGCTTGGTTGTTGTCGGAATCTGGATCCATGTGTAACATTTTAATGGCTACCTGTCCATGCCAAGTGCCCCTAAACAATAATTTGAGCCTTATAGTCACCTTATGAATCATGTTTTGAATATTTTGATTTCGATTCAACATTCACATAGATGACAATTTTTTTTTTTAAATCTACTCATTTTTTGGCTAAAAATTCTGATACACATGTTGTAATAATACTTTGAAATTATTTAAATGTCTCCTTACTTATACACTGTTCCAAATCGACCGGTTCCAATTTTATCCATTAACTTTAACTGCTCAAATGGAATATCCCACTCTTTTAATGTCACAGATAGCTGCAAACAAAAGTTAAACCATAAAATTGCAGTAGAGTAAGAACAAATGTTAATGAAAAGTTTTATGAATTAAAACCATGTATGAACCTATGTGGAATTAAATCAAGAATAAGAAAGAGTACGAAATATTTTAATGTGCCAAGATATCACGATTAGTGAAGTACATCCAGTAAAGTTTGAACACGATTGCACAAATCAATATTGACCATCCAGCCTCCTTACAACTTTCAGCAGTAGAGGAGTAGACAGTATATATAGTATCTCAGTGATACTTACTCTGTTGCCCCTGTCCCAGTGGTGAGTAATTCCCAGTGATACTTACACTGTTGCCCCTGTCCCAGTGGTGAGTAATTCCCAGTGATACTTACACTGTTGCCCCTGTCCCAGTAGAGTAGACAGTATATATACAGTATCTCAGCGATACTTACTCTGTTGCCCCTGTCCCAGTAGAGTAGACAGTATATATACAGTATCTCAGCGATACTTACACTGTTGCCCCTGTTCCAGTAGAGTAGACAGTATATATATAGTATCTCAGTGATACTTACACTGTTGCCCCTGTCCCAGTGGTGAGTAATTCCCAGTGATACTTACACTGTTGCCCCTGTCCCAGTAGAGTAGACAGTATATATACAGTATCTCAGTGATACTTACTCTGTTGCGCCTGTCCCAGTAGAGTAGACAGTATATATACAGTATCTCAGTGATACTTACTCTGTTGCGCCTGTCCCAGTAGAGTAGACAGTATATATACAGTATCTCAGCGATACTTACTCTGTTGCGCCTGTCCCAGTAGAGTAGACAGTATATATACAGTATCTCAGCGATACTTACTCTGTTGCGCCTGTCCCAGTAGAGTAGACAGTATATATACAGTATCTCAGTGATACTTACTCTGTTGCCCCTGTCCCAGTAGAGTAGACAGTATATATACAGTATCTCAGCGATACTTACTCTGTTGCGCCTGTCCCAGTAGAGTAGACAGTATATATATAGTATCTCAGTGATACTTACACTGTTGCCCCTGTCCCAGTGGTGAATAATGCCATCCTGACTGTCTATGGAGTCTTCCCTCTCTAGTGTTTTCTCTGAAGCATTACTCTGCAAAATGTTAACAAAAACAGATACTAAAGACCTAACAAATGTAACTAATGAAACAACAAGGCCTAATGCACACTCTGAGATTTCTACAACTGGTTAAACATTGACTGGATTGAAGTAACAAGCTACACTTACATCTACTAGTGTTTTGTTGCTGTCATCTGAGGTGTTCGTACCCACCACATCTCTGTAAGAAATCAGGGAAAGATTAAATGTTATATAAATGAATCACCAAATAAAAGTTCATTGTAGATCCATAATTTACAAATTTAACTGTGCTACAAGACAACATTGTAGAGTTGTCTGTTGTATGAGCTTTTCGCAAATTGGCTTTATATAATCTTCCCCCCAGACTAACCTACTACTGGACACTGAGGAGTCTTTTCCTAAAACATCACCATTGGCACTGGGCTCTACAATTTCTGAAGAAAAAACAACTCAAATTCAATCTATAAAGTTCCCTAAAAAAGTACCTGTATTTACAATACATGAGCTACACAATTTTGATTCCCCAAGTTTATCCACCATATTTTTAACAGATACAAAATATATAAATGAAACCTTCTTTCCACCCCCGTATTGATCTGCTTACCTGGGAAGGTGAACGTGGTCAGGTTTTGTGTGTTGGCCGGGGAGGGTGTGTAGCGCATGGTGGTGGGGGAGGATGGAGTTGAAGAATTACATGAAGATGGATTGGAACCAGAGTCTGTGGTATGAAAAGCTGGAACCGAACTGTTTTTGCTTGGTTTCAGGTGAATGCCATTTCTTTCTGCACTTGGACTAGGGGAACCTTTATTTAAGGCATTTAATGTAATTGAAACATTATAAACCAATCCATCATTAAAAGAAGCTTGTGTACAATCTTTTTATTTACATTTAATCTTTTATAGAGAACAGAAAGTTTCTAAGTTTAATACAGAAGTAAAATACATATCATCCACCTAGATTTTCAAAATACATATGCTCCTGTTCTATATTTTTTCCTTTTTTACAGGATTGTCAGAATTCTTACCATCTCTGTGTTTTAGATCTATCAGGTAGAAATCTGGGAGACACTGTGTTGGAGCCCGACTTGTACAGTCTCTGTGACACTTAAACCTAAAAGTACCAGGTCAAATCACATTACTCCACTATCAGTCAGCAAAGTACTACAGATCAAAAGGTCAGAGATTTATAATTATTTTAAAGAACAATTAACATATAATTTTGTCTTATAAATAACTAAACAACAACGACCCATCACTTACATATACATGAAATCATGAATACTGGAAACGTAAATTAATACATAAATAGTTTCTGCATATTGAGTATGGTTTGGATCAAGGACAAAATATAAAGACTTACAGGATGATATACATATAGGATCTATGCATGTATGATTTTCATACACAACATATAACAACACTGATCAATTAAATTTTAACAAAACTTTTCAACAAACTAGTATAAGCATTAAAACTGAATACATTAGGCAAAAAAAATAAAATAAATGTACTGGTTCTAAGGCACAGCTGCATGATGCCCCCGTGCTGATAAATTTTATTGCCATTAGTAACACTAGATAACTCAATTTTTAATTTTAAGTTGAAATAAAAAAATCAAATTATTCCCCGTTTGCAAACCATGAAATAAATACAAAATTAATCTGCCTGTTGCATTATGTTTTGAGAAATTTTTGGCCCAAGAACAAATAAATCAATTTCTTTTGACCTTATAAAAATGTTTGAATGACTTATTGATTACATTTAGAGATTAAATTCTGGGACACAAAATATTAGGTTAATCTAGGGTGAGTATAATTAAGGTAGGATTCATATTGTCACTTTGCTTAAAGAGGACACAATATGTTAATATCAGTTAGGACTCATATTCATCCATTCGTAGCAATATGAAGAATGGCTAGTGGGACTTACTTGCAAATTTTGCATGTCTTCCCCCTGAAGTAAATCTGCTTGTTACAGACCTCACACGTCCCACTCATAATGTAGCCTTTCTTAAATCTAGAACACAACATGGAAGATCTAATGCACAACACAGAAAGTAGGTACACAGAACAGAAAACAAAAGACACAACACGGAGAGTTGTCCGGGGGTCTACAACCCCAGAGAGAGGCCAGGAAACACCCTAAATTAAAGGAAACAACACCACAACATCTGAGAGGGCCTTCAGGACACACCCTGCTGGTCAGACTTCACATAATGACACGTATCCATAGTATTTTATCAAAATGTAAATACTAAAATTCAATAGTTTCATGATTTTTTGTCCTCCTTTAATTAGCTAATCATTGAGAAACACTGAGATAAAAAAATTATCATTTACTTCTTTAAAAAAAACCAGAAATTCTGGCAAAACGTATAGAACTAAATTTTTAAGATAATTTTCTCCAAAACTGACTTCATAAAATATTTTGAATACATGAAACAAAACTGCAGAAATTTACAGTTCATGTACTTTGTTTGATTAAATTTATTTGTGTCATTATATTGGAGTGTTAAGACATTCTGACAAACAGTGGAATGCCTGAGGTCCCGGGGAATCAGTTCACTACAGACAACTTGTACCGGTCTCCTTACTTGCAGACTTTACACTTGTAGCCCAAAAACATTTGTTTGTGACAGAAGTCACAAGTTGTGATCTTAAATGTGTTTGATATCCTGGGGAAGGCCGAATAGAGAGAAAAAAAATTAATTCACATCAGTTTATAAATATCTCTTCTTTCAAACAATAATTATGAAAAAAATTATCATATGATTTATGCAAAAAAAAAAAATTCAAAGTATTTTTGATAAAGTTTCAAACCTGTGGACACACTTTGGAGACCGCCCCGGAGGAATACTGAGATTACCTGAAACACATAAAAAGATGATCAGTAGATGTCGTCATTGAATGGCTTGGTCAGACATACCTACTGTCAGGATGTGAGGGCAAATTATGTGATGGGTAGGAGACCTCATTAAATAACTTGGAATTCCCCACTTACTGTCCAGACAAGAGGGAGAAGTCTGTGAGGGTGAGGGGTAGGGGTCCTCATTGGATGGCCTTCGAACCACGTGTGTATTTTCCAGTGTCAAATCTGGTCGTTTTCTTCGCCTGTTCGGAAATGCATAAAATTTATCATATATTTGTTGTAGTATATGATAAAACTATGTAAAAAAAAAAAAAATGATATTTTTGATTTATTTTAGATATTCTACTAAAACTTTATTTTTTATCTGGATATTCTCTGAACTTGAAAATATAAACAACATGCAAATCCAATATGCATATTTGTCATATAGTACTGACAATCTGGTATAGCTTGTACCGGCAATTTGGTAAAGCTTGTACTGACAATTTATTGTAGCTTGTACTGACAATTTGGTGACGATGACTTAATACATGTATCCTTAAACTACAGTAGTTTTGTTCTGAGTATGTGTGACTATGAATGATACAAATGTACTGTAAAGCATGGGGGTTTTTTTGCTGGTCATAAATTTGGCAACTTTCAGGTTTACCAATCATTTCGATGTGTATTAACTTGAAGATTTAAAATTTGTCCTATTACAAGCATATTTATGGTGTAATTTTCAAATTTGATTATTTGGCATTAACCATCCAAATAGATGAAATGTAGCTCCACAGAAAAACAAAATGCTATACAGTATATGTTGTTGTGCAATGTAAAAATGAGAAATAGAAGTAATACAAACACTTCTGTTTTCTACAATCAGTGTTAAAGAAACAGTTAAGTAAGGTTTCTACTCATAAAGCAATGTTAATACACATCATCACTTATGTTAAAAACAAAAAGACTCATGAGCTTCAATTCTTTCTCATTATAAAGTTCTTAACGATTATGATGATATTTTATGGCCATTAAAAAATCAGAAACTTTGTTTTATCTTCTTATTAATATTAGTATACATAGAATACTGGTGCAATTTTTGAATAAAATTGAATCATTTCAAACCTCTGAACTTAAGACAATTAATATATTAATGATACAGGGTGAATGCCATGAACTTATAATGGCAATAATTGAGACAGACACTGGGCTCTCTCAGTGACGTGATACAGAATACAAGGTGCTGTGTTTACTGTGATCAGCCCTCCTCTATTGTATTACACTGCAAGATGCCTCACTAGTGAATACACAGGTCTGCTTATGCTACTTCTGACTTCTTATAGAGATATTAGTACCAGAAACGTTTTCTGATAGCTCACCTCTTCAGCAATGATAGAAATAAAAACTCTCATTCAGTCATTCCACTTGCAACAGGCAGTAGACAGAACGACTAGAACTTGTTATCTCAAGCAAAACCAATATTATGGAGAGAAATTCTTAATTAAGTGAAACTTTTCAAGCAAAGTGTAATCAGGCAGCTTAAGTGCAGTTAAGGTCCAAACAATAATCATTACAATCAATTTTGTAGAATCTAAAATCTGATAAAATTAAGCAGAAATGCTGACAATACATTTCTTCAGAGGTTAATTTGATTGAATCTAAATTTTAATTATCACAAAAAATGCAATAGTTCTATAGATCTAAAAAGCCAAACAGTTTAACAGAACAATCTGCGAGTTTTATGATTAATCAAGTAATATATATAAGAGAGTAGCAGAGGCAGCCATTCTTTGTTAGACACGCCTGTACTGGCAAAACACAGCACAGAAAACACTCACTCTTCCGAATAGGATTTAATCAGGGGTGGATGGGACGGTCTAGTAATTAAGTGTTTGTTAAATCTAAAAGACAAGAAAACACACCCAAATCAGCTCCGACGTGCAGCGCATTGTCGCAAAAATCATTTCTCCAGAAAACAAAAGTTTGATGTGCAATGATGAACAGTGGTCAAAATAAAATCATAAATTTAAAACTATAGCGTCTTTGATAAAGAAACAAAAGCAAAAATATTTCTTTAATGTAGGCAACAATTTTGACACCCTTTCACCATTAATATGTAAAAAAGAAATAAAAAAGCATGCAGGGATATAACTTTTACCAATCCAGACATAAGTATTATCATTGAAATTTTTTCCCCATTGCTTTGCTTTGACTACTACCTAAAATCCCCCAAAAATCTGTCAGCCTAAATTACAGTCCGACAAAAACAAAACCCTGAATGTTGAGCAGAATTAGTGAGCAGTAGGCGGAGTAGAGGGTCGTACTTGTTGATTCCGTCCACGTCGACCACTTTGATGTGGAGATTGGTGTGGAGGTTGGTGTAGGACTTGCTTGAGGTGATGGGGACCGCCGTAGAAGGGCTCTTGACCTTGATCCTACTGGGCGGGGGTGGGGTGCTTGGGATTCTGCTAGTCGTGTTGTGTTGTAAGGGTCGCGTTGTGGGAGGGGTGGCTGGAGGGGTGATTCTGAAAAAGAAAACAGCAGTAGCTATTGAATTCATCACACCATGACTTCATTTTATGGTCTTGTACATGGCAAGCTGTATCATTCACATTTTGATATAGACTAGACGGTCTGAAGAAACTACCACTCCTTGTGCCATTCAGTATGCATAATTCTTCACTTTTTGATATAGTATAAGGTGTTCCACATTATAGCAATTAATCATGAAAAGAAAAACTTGTATCTGACATGACTTATTTCATTTTCAGTTAATTTCCTTTTTTCAATTTGAAAAAAAACAACATCTCATTCTTAAATTTTTGTTTTGTTTAATGTGAATGCAAAATATATGGTTCTTTTGACATAATCCTAGATTGGATGTCATTAGAAATACTGGTACATGATTCAGAAGTGAATATAAACCATGTCAATTTATTTTGTTAATCTTCTCATGGGAATTATTCTAGTTACATCATGAATAATTATACAATTCAATTCAATTCAATTCTTTATTTCTTTAAGCTTTACAGCTTATCAGTATAACATATGTATAACATGAGGTGGTAGTGTATTTACAGGAGAACTTGTGCACATACAGATAATAACATTTATACATATATATTTTACATTTGCAAATATGCTTCCTAATATGAACCTATAGTATAGCAAGACATTGAATTCTGAGTGAACTTTTTCATGACGTCACAATGATTACCCCACACCCTTATCGCTTGTCAGTTGCATTATTGTAAACATTCAAAATACCATTATTTAAATAATTCTGAATCGTTTTCCTTTTTCAAACGTAAATATAAGTAATAAACAGTAATGTTAAAAGCTCGCTGGGATATGAACTTAGTTGGTACATGATCAAATCTTCTGAGAAGCCCTTCAAGCTTCACAGGATTTGATCATGTGACCAACAGAGTTCACATCCCTGTGAACTTTTTAACTTGCTGTTTATTTCTTATCATAATAAATAAATATTTTCTTAAATGAGGATTTTTTTTCATGATCTACAAGTGTGATGTCATTTTAAAGATCATACCAGTGATCAATAGAGACAATTTCAAACATGCCTGTACAACTTTAATGCATGAGGTCAGAGGAAACCAAGGACTCACCTGTTTTGTCTTTCCTGGTGGACCGGTGATGGAGATGAGGGGGTGCTGTGTGGAGGGGTGGGGAGGAGCTGAGAGGTCTCCGATGACGTGGAGGGACGGCCTGATGAAGGGTTGTTGGGGGAGCTGTTGTAGGGACTACTGGAAGGTGACCGGTAGCGTGTCCAGTGAAGCTCAATGTCACTCTCCCCCAGACCACCATGCAGCTCTCTCCCTGAAGATCAAAGCACAGTGAACCAAATCAAGTCATCATATTACATGGATTCAGTACAGTAAAGCACAGCTATAGTGAACGCTTATAATGAATTTACACTTACAATAAAGTCAGTTTCATTTCAAAAATTTTAAAAGGCATTTTAATATTTCGATATCATAAAGAATGAAGTAAAATTGATTGTTGCTGGCTTCTTGCTAAAAGCATTTTTCAAAGTTTGATTCAAACTCAAATTATAAAGCCATTAAAATTATTTTGGCATTGGTGATTCTTTTCCCTGCATGCTTAATTAATCTGTACAATTTGGTTGTGTACAGTGGATTCTTTCATCGTCCAATGAAAATTATATCCTTGAAAACTAATCATTCACCTGCTTTAAAAAGCATTTGTGTGCCTCTGATTCAAATCATACACTAATTTCAAACCCGAAAGGATTTTTTGACCACAATGGCCTCCAAATTGGCTATGTAACAAACCAAGAATTTTTTTTTAGAAAAAGAGGTTGGCGGGAGACAGAGTCAAAAAGCGGTAGACTTTCACGCAAATCAGTAGTGTTAACATGTATGAATTCTGCTTATAGTCATAAATCACTTACATTTTCCCCGAATTTTTCATAATACATGTACCATATTAAAATTTTTTGGACAGTCCATATTTTAGTTTTTAAAAGATCTTATTAGCGACTGGACAAAAGAAGTTACCGGTCCATATTTTGAGGTTCCGTAGGGCGGTGTTTAGTTTGGTGATGTCATCTTCTGCAGTGTTTAATCGCTGGAGAAGACTCTGCACCTCTTCCTCTGTCATCTCCAGCAGTGTCCCTAACTTGATATCTCGCTTCAGGATCTCCTAAACAAGTCAATGACACGGTTATTCTTATGCTTCCCAAATCACAGAAATAAAACGTGTGGAAACAAGGAAATACAGGCCTACCTATCACAATGATATTAGATCCTATAGCATTTTATATTTAGTCTAAACATGTACGCTGAATACCCATCACCTATCATTAACATTACAAATCATATTATAACTGACAAGGATTTGGGGGATTTCAATAATCTTCATATCATGCATTGTCAGAAATATATGGCCATTCTCCAACCATCTTTGATTACATGTGTCCTATATTGGATCTTTTCTAATTTCTGCTATGACCACTAGTTGTATTACTGTAGTTACTTGAATTATAGAAATATAGAGGACATCCATCAAATTAACAACAGGCAGACATAGACTTAGGAAGGAGTCAAGATATGGAAGTTCCTTATAGAAAAAAATCAAACAACAAAAAACTGAGGGGAAATCCCTGGACCTCTACAATAAATGTCCTGATGATGTAATTTTTTGTTATTCCTTTGAAGTTTTGATAAAAAAAAATCCCCAGCAACAGGAGACACTTGAGAGTAGCTCTACATACTCCCACTTTACTCAGCAATGTGAGGATACGGCAGTCTCAGAAACCTAATCTCACTCTCAGGTCCAAATTCTCTTCCTGATTTTGCTAAGAGGAAACTACTTTTATCAGTCTCTATATGTAGTAAAATGGGTATCGGGACTAATAGATTAGGTACACCCCCTCCCATGTACAAACATGTTCAGAGGGATAAACCTGTCCGCAGTGAACTACTAATCAATAAAAAAAATAAAGATTTTTGTGATATTTTTGACATTTAGTGGAATATGGTACAAAAGTAAAATTGGGGCAAGAATCTAAAATATAAATTAGAAAATCACAAAGATATTCCCTGTTACTAATTTAATTGTTTGTATTGCATAAAAATACAGAGGTTTTATTACATCCAGAGAGATCCAGACTTATTTTATAATGCAAGGGATCCCTAACATGTGAAAATAGTGTTTATTTATAGTCCCATGTTGTGTTCATAAATTATGACATCAAAGTAAGAAATATTAATCACCCAATCATTAACTACAGACGTGTTGGTGAGTCATTGGGGGATTCCCCTGCCGTCAAGGTAAGCATGTCTTCTCCATAAATGATGCAATCTATTGCATAACCATTGTGTCAAAGACAATCAAGGATCACTCACACAGGTGGAGTCTATGTCACAAAACAAAAAAACGCAGGGGCCAGAAAAAGAATCATGTGTGTAAACACAAGAATCATTTCTTGGGTCTTTTTTGTGTAAATATTAATGTGTTTGATTGTAAGGGGGTGGAGGAGTGGGTGGAGAGGTTAATTGTGTTATGTCTACTAGCTTCTTTGATAATAAAGATACATTTACAGTGTTTTACAGTTTATCTACTTATATATAAATTATCATTATTAACAGCCTCCCACATACTGATTATTGTCATATCAGTTAAATCAGTAAACACTCCTAAGAAAAGTAAGCACCATTTCTTCAATGGTAGAAAAGTTTTTATTATGTGTTTATGATATCAAATGCTATGTCAACAATTTTATTTGAAATGATTTGATGCACAAAATGTCTTTAGTTTCTAAAAATCTCTGAAACTCATTTTTTCATATCATTTCATAAAGTTTTAACCCCCCCCCCCCCCCCCTTAAAAGAGAGATGACTTATTCGGGTTTCACATAAAGATATCAGTGTATAGGAATATTCCACACATGGGTATCAGCTTCTCTTAAGCATCCTAACATAGATATCTGTTTACAGAATGATTCCTGACATAGATATAAGTTTATAGGAAGATTCCTAACATAGATATAAGTTTATAGGAAGATTCCTAAAATAGATATGTTTAGGCTAACATAGACATCAGTTTATAGGAAGATTCCTAACATAGATATAAGTTTATAGGAAGATTCCTAAAATAGATATAAGTTTATAGTTTAAATAGTTTATAGTAAGATTCCTAACATATGGTACATAAATACCAGTAAGTTTATAGGAAGATTCCTAACATAGATACAAGTTTATACTAGGAAGATTCCTAACATAGATGTAAGTTTATACTAGGAAAATTCCTAACATAGATGTAAGTTTATACTAGAAAGCTTCCTAATATAAATGACAGTTTATAGGAAGATTCCTAACATAGATACAAGTTTATTCTAGGAAGATTCCTAACATAGATATAAGTTTATACTAGGAAGATTCCTAACATAGATGTAAGTTTATACTAGAAAGCTTCCTAATATAAATGACAGTTTATAGGAAGATTCCTAACATAGATACAAGTTTATACTAGGAAAATTCCTTACATAGATATAAGTTTATACTAGGAAGATTCCTAACATAGATATAAGTTTATACTAGAAAGCTTCCTAATATAAATATCAGTTTATAGGAAGATTCCTAACATAGATACCGTACAAGTTTATTCTAGGAAGATTCCTAACATAGATATAAGTTTATACTAGGAAGATTCTTTACATAGATATCACTTTGGACTAAATCTGTTAATGTGATGTGCTAGAGACCACAGACCTGTACAGCATTCTCTGGTAGCCCGACCACGGTCAGCCATTGGTCAGTCTTGGGATAACCAGATAACTTCTCCTGAGTGTGCTGGGGGTCAGCTTTGGTGGTTTGGACCAACTGTTTACTGAACAATTTCAGCAGCTTACTCTGAAATTAAAGAACACAGACAATTTTTAATGTCAAATACAGTGGGTTTATCATTTAAAATACAATGTATAGGGTTGATGATTGTACATAGGACTGGTACTAAATAAGGTTTTCTTTAAATCTTGCCCACAAGCTTTTGTCTAAGTCAGCATACCAGAAATACTTACAGAAATTCAAGCAGTATTATAGTAAACTCTCATGATTTTATTATTTGCATGAATTTTTGCAAAATTTTATATAAAAAAACCCCACTTAAATAGGTTGGAGTGATGAATAGGGCGAGGCCAGGAAAAAAAGTATCAACCTAATTTCCGAAAAATATGGTACTAATTAACACATCAACAAACACATATTGATAGTTAGTGATGCTTTATTACTTCTGAAAAAATTGCTCTGGTTTTTTTATAGATGGCCTAAGAAGGAATAAAGGGTGTGTTATGTTGAACGACTGCCCTGACTAAGTGTAAGAAATCCTGTTTTGTTTATTGTTCTTTCACAAAGAAAACTTTCTCCCTTTTGAAGTTCATCAGACCCCCGATCTTTTCCCCTCCTACGTTGTTCTAATTTTTTCTCTCCAACAAGTCGACTGATTTCTTCTATAATCACACTCAATAATCCCTCCTGTTGTACAATGTTATCACATATTCTGTGATGCTGTTATTTACACGAAAAACCAGAATACATGGAAACTCTCACACTGCAGAGTGTGAACAGCGTAAATTAATTGACCACAAACAAAGAATCTGTGTTCTGATTTCTAAAACACTTCACACATTCTTCTGCTGACAAACTAGGCTTATTTGTTGTATGTTATAGAAACCATTATAGGTTTTGTTGATTTTTACAAATCTGATTTTTTTTCACCTAAGAAGTGTCATAGTGAATTATGCTGTTGTCACTATAAATAAAAAAATATTGTTTTGCTTTTATTCCCCTGTATGAGTATGGTACATGTATAAATATTAAAATAATCATATCCAAAGTCTTATCACATGACAGGTAACAGAGAAATGTTAAATGGCTACTCATGTGTGCCATCTTTTGTTTATTTGGAATTCCTGTCTATGGAATGCGAAGAATGTGTCATTTAAATATCAGCTACAAAGTGAGCTGCCCTGAAAGGCCCACACAACTCAGGTGTTGTAATACCTGGGTCAAAATAACAATGCATGCAATTGGAGATCTCTTCTTCTTATATTTCTATAAGTGTAATTTGAAAAGATCTAAGAAAGCATGTGAAATATTTCTAATTTCAAAATTATTAGCAAGATCCCTATTGAATGGTCATTTGGTGCATCAAGGGAATTTTACATTCAAATTTAACATTAATGAATTAAGCAATGATCTAATGGAATGCAATAAACAGGCTTTCAGAAAATAGATACATCGATGTATTCTGATTTGAAAAAGTGGACATTAGAAGGTGGTATATCCCTTGGAACAGTTCAGTCTGCACACAACCACCTGCAGCCTGCACCTGCTATTGTGTGCTGGAATAGGCAGCATCAGCCGTATCACAGATTTGTTTTGGCAACTCTAGTGTGTTACCACTGTGCTACTATTGTTCCAAAAACAAAACTATTCAAAACATTAAAAAATTCTGAAATAAATCATCTGTGTCATATATACTGCCATTTCTTTCTATTAACCATTCATTGATAATGTAAAAAATGCACGTATCAAATGTTCTCATCGCTGTTAAAATATTTCATTTTTAATTAATAATTTGATTTATAGTTCTATTAATTTATATTTATCAATTAGCTGTGCTGCTCAAATTAAAGTTGTGAGACAAGCTAAACTTAATTAAACACATGGTTGCTAGTATCAATTTTCCAGGTAGATAACACTTCAATGCAATTAACACACATATATAAACTTCTTAAATGATGAGAGACATTTAATACTATCATGTCAATTACACTGTTTTAATTTTTACAAAATAAAAATAAAAATTTTTGATTGTGTGAATCTTTTTAATACATGATTCAAACTTACCGAGATGGTTACAGGATTAAATGAAAACAATTTATGTGGAAATGTTGTGACTAGGTCTTGTACTCATGCAGTCGACATAATGACATCATAACAGAAGGACTACATATATATAAGACTTACAAGTCCCTTAACCTTATATCAATTAAGATAAGATTCTGTCAATATATCTAGCCTTGCATTTAATTTTGTGTTTGATATGACATATGATAATAATTAATACAACGTACTAGCTATAAAAGAAATTTACTAAGCCCCAAAACTGCATCTGCTTCTACATGCATATGTAATATTAATATTACATGCATGTGTAGTAAGCTTTTACATAAGGCCCCTCAATTGGCCATCCTCTGTAGAAGTTTAATACTCAAAGTTAATTTTATATCATTCATCATTACATTATTAAGAGTTATCTTAATACTATGCAATGGAATAAATGAAAATCATGAGTGTAAATGAAATGATCAATAAATGAAAATGTTAACACAATTATAATTGAATTTTGAGAAAACAATAGTATGTTACCTGAATGTTTACAAAGTGGGTGTGCCAAAATTTTCATTTTCTTTTTCATAAGGTTAAAATTTGGCACATTTTCTTTATCAATTCTTAAAACATCAATAAGTCAATATGTAAATATGATTATTTAGGCAAATAGTAAGTAAGTAAATTATTTATGATAGTGACATGGGTTTCAATTGAGCATATACACATTGAAATATAACATATATTGTCACACCCGGCCCATCAAACCTGTATGTCACTGTTTTAAATTTCAATACAAATATAAAAGTCAGCGTGAAAGTTTGGTTTGTCTTATTCTGAAAGCTTTAAATATGAATTGAGCAAATAATAATAAGATCCTTTTTTTTTATAACAATCCTCGTTCAGGCAACAATTTTATTGTTATGTAATATTTTAAACAAGAAAAAGTAAGAATTTATATTAGTTATTCCATAAGAATTGAAAGAATTACATTTTCTTAAGTTAGTAAAATTGCATATATATATATATATATATATATATATATATATATATATTAGTTATTGCATCAAAATAAACCACCTGTCATGATACAGCAAAATACAGCGGTTTTAGAAATCTACATAAGAGATATCAATCTCGTTTGATAAGTTGTATCAACAATGTTATTAATGATAAAAGAATTAATAATTATGTCATACAACTACTTGTGCATTCACACTCCAAAACAGCACAATTTCTTATAATTTACACATAGTGCTACATCTATGCCTTGTTAGCTTACTGTAACTTTTATTGCTCACCTCCTGTTCTCTAATTTCATTCTGTGTCAAGTCATTTGTTGCTGCACATTCATTTCGTAAACCAAGCAGTAGTTTCGCTGTGCTATCTATCATAGTTTGTATGAATTCCACATTTTTCAGAGTTTTCTCGATGACTTCGTTCTCTGCGTCTGAAGAGTCGGACATTTTGTCACCTGATTATCTATATATACTGTTTATGTACATGCTGTCCGACAGATTGATGCAATTACATTTCAAGTCATGTTTCAGGTAAACATCAAACACCGTAGTCGGATGACAAACGACGGAAAATATCCAATGACTTTCGCCATCTTGAATCTTGTTTAAGTCTCGCCAATCACGTGATTTAAACGAGACTTTAAAAATTGCCGGGAAAAAAATGTCAACAAAAGAGTATCCAACAACTGATAGAAACAACCCAAATTTGCCATGGTAAACACTTTGAGTTTCGTGTTTTTGAGTTTTTGTTGTTGCTCATGTCAATAAGTAGAATGCAAATCACCTATCAATATTCATGAGTAAGATTTCACACATGAATTTGAACATCAATATTTTAGGGTTGAAAAGTACAGACCTAAGCAGTTGGATGAACTTATTTCTCACAAAGATATTATCTCAACAAGTAAGTATTTATTCTCCATTAAAATTTACTTAATGCATAAAGTTAACAGTTAGCTGTCTCCCTACTGGTCTCAGAACTAGCAGAGACGTAAATATATACTATTTAATTCCCTGACACTATATATATACTCTGTCCCGAGTTTTTGCTTCCACCACTTTTTGCTTGATATTTCAATAATAGTAAATACCTTTGTGCTCAAACTACGTCCATCCACTTTAGTCTGTTCCAAGATAATTATGCAGCACATTTGGATGATTTTTAAAAAAAATACACATACCTGTGAAAGAAGTGCACTTGTAATAGTTGAAAGGGATAATTTCCAAGATAATTTCATTGACACGTTATCAACTGTCACTCAGAAAAATTCACAGGAACGAAAACAGATTCCTTACAGAGATTTATAACGGGGAATTTTTACATCTTTACTCCATTCGGAATACATCGCGCAATTTTTCAACGTTATCATCCGGGCGTGCTGCAATACAAAATCTCTTTAAACAACACATTTTTTAGCATTGTATTGAAACCTGATACACTAACAGGGGCGTTTCGACTGAGAAATTTTGGAATTTTTTAATACTTTTGAATGAAAATCGTTTGAACCCTGAGGTATTTACAAATATCAAGCAATTAAGCAAAATGTGAATCCAAGATATCTTGGGACAGACTATAATATGAAAAATGTCCAGATTTTCTGTTTTGAAACGCCCCCTCTACCGCTTCAGGTTTCAATACACATCCAAAAATTGAAAGTCTACGGAGATTTTGCATTGCATCAGCCATTAATAAGCCTGGATGATAATGTTAAAAAATTGCGCAATGTATTTCGAGTACTGTATTCCGAAAGGAGAAAAGATGTAAACATTTCCCATTACAAATCTCCGTAAGAAAATTGTTTTCGTTCCTGTGAAATTTTATGAGTGAAAAGGGATAATTGTTCAATGAAGATATCTTGGATATATTCCCTTTCATCAATTTCAATTGTATTTCTTTCACAAGTACTGTGGTTTCATTAATTTTCGTGGGTATCAATTTTCGTGGATTTTCTGAAAACCACAGTTTCAAGGATACGTAATTTCGTGGCCAATGATCCTATCAATACAAAATGTTAGTTGATATTGAACTTCAATGAACATTTAATTTCGTGGATCAACTTAACAACGAAATCCACGAAAATTGGTATTCAACGAATATTGATGAAACCACAGTATGTGTATTTTTATTAAAAATCATCAAAAATTGATGGAAGCAATAACTTGGGACAGACTGTAGGATTTATTAGGTACAGCACAATCTCTTGATTATATAATTGGATGGGAGAAATAGTGAACTGCGTTTTCCGAATCTCTAGTCAGGTGCTCTACCAGCTGAGCTTTCTGGTGCCATTATTCGAAATGGTTTGACCGGCACAATTATATTATATCCCAAATGGGCTATTAAATTCCATTTGGGCAATTGGTCCCAACCTGACGAAAATCAAGTTTTGATCCATACATTTCTGAATGGCCCAGGCTGTATGTAATGCAAACCATTTGATGCATTAGTTATGGTGAACAATGAGTACATAGAACATTAGTTTTGCAATTTAAAGCATTAAAAAAGTAGTACTTTTGTTTTCTATATCTCTCTTTTTTTAGTTGATAAATTTGTTAAAGAAGACAGACTGCCCCATCTTTTGTTTTATGGACCTCCAGGAACAGGAAAAACCAGCACTATTCTTGCAGTAGCAAAGCAGATCTACTCTCCCAAGGAATTTAACTCTATGGTGTTGGAGGTGACTTGTTGCTTCATTTTACCTGGTCATATATAAAAGTTTTATATGCATGCTTTTTTTTTAATGTTTATCATGTTTTTAGTCCCAAAACCAACATTAACGAATAATCAGGCAACATAGTTGTAATTTTATGTCCCATACGAGAAATAGAGTCTGCATAAGCTTTTACACAATATGTATTATCAGTATTACTTGTTATAATGTCACAGAAAATCAACCAGAGGAATGACAATATTAACCATGTTAACAGAGAAATACTTAAATAATGTATGTTTGTTATAAGAAATAATGTTTTGATATTTTATCATTTTGTTCATAGACTTTGAATTTACATGTATATGCAAAGTGTGCTTCATAAGATGTATTTGACTAAATTTATGAAGCAAACAATTTTCTGAATTTGGCATTTTTGTATGACAAAAAACGGGTTAAAACTCAAACAACAGAATACATAGTTATCTAGGGTTGATAATAAAATAAAACTACAAATGCAACTGTTTGTATATTGATAAAACATTGCAAGAAAACGAACAGATTTCATACGACTTTCTTGTTTCTCTATCAGCAATGTTAACCTCATGACGTCACAGCTCATTTTGCACCAAATTTGGCTTCATTAAAAAACTGTTCAAGTGTGAAATCGGATTTCCCGAAACATCTTGAAAAGTAATTGCGCAATCGCAGTAAAAATTTTAGGATGCTGGTTTTTATTTCACATACCGTATTTTTCGGGGCATACGCCGGTATTTTTTTTCACCGATGCGCGAGATTCGGCCTATCCCCCATATCGGCTTATCGTAGTCCCAAAGTTAAAAAATCAGACAGTAAAATCCCAAATCCACTGCTTTTATCCATCATTTATTATGAGAGGTTGTTTTTTTTTCATCCATTTAAACTATTGTTCGATAGTTGTCTCGTTGATAATTTTCGTTAATATGTAACATAATAAATAATAAAATATACGCCATATTTTCATTGCGATTCAATAAAATATACGCTATATTTTCTTTACAATCCAAAATCAAAAGAATGTCTTTTTTCCATATCCATGTTTCATTATATAAACTAATCCGAAATCGCTCGTGTATGAAACGAGGAAACTATTGTCGCATACTAAAAAAAGAAAACGAAACCGTGTAGAAAGTAATATTACGGAAGACTGTGATATAACAAATATTGCAATCCCCGGTATTATGAATGTGTGCAGTTTGGTTTTAAAGTGAAAAAGTGAAATTAAGAATAGATATTTAAGAATGACATCAGTGCATTCAGTACTATGCTCGTTGATTCATGGTAATAAATTGCATCATCTTGATTTTTGTGATTCTTTCATGGCAGCGTTTGTAGGAATCAGTGGTCTTGGGTGTAGAATAAATCAAATACTTTATTCGGTACAATTAATCTCCTGTTAGTTGAAATAACGGTATTCTGGTGTCGTGTGTATACAAAGGTGTGAAACCCATGTCTTAGACACAGCCTGCGGGCACAATAAATGATAGCGTAGTGTATACCTCAGACCAACCGTTACACTTTGTTGCATTAACTGTGTTTGTTAGGAATACAAATTTCTTGCAAAACGACAAGTCACTTCTTAAGTAATTTAAAGAAAAAAACATAATTTAAATAGTTTTCAGGGTATTTCCATTTCTCATTATTAACGATTACGGGAGATAACTCTATTTGAAAATGAAACCACGTGTTTGAGATAATGGACGCCATACCCAGTATTTTACGTATAGCTTTCAAAGTATAACTTGATCAAATGAAAATTAAATGTAGCTGTTATCAATGAAATACAAAATGTTTAGAAACATAGTATACATAGTATATTATACAAGTTCATGGGGGTAGGTGTTGCAATAAAATTATGTTATGTGAACTATACGGAATACGGAAATACGGAAGAGATCAATCATCCACAAAACACAGACGTGATTGAGCCAGATTGTTCTATTTTTTAAAATTGCTAAAAATATATTCGTTTAAGCTAATTAAATAATTATAATTACTCTTTTAACTTTCTATATTGATATTCCTGAGAGTGTTTATACCGGCAATGGCTTTCTTAATCAGCGGTCATACTTTCACTATAGTAATCTTCGATTGAAATTCGGCCAATCCCCCAAATCGGCCAGTCTAAGGATTTTTTCTGAATTTTGTCTAAAAATGAGCAATTCGGCTTATGCCCCACATCGGCGTATGCCCCGGAAAATACGGTAGATCTCCATTATATCAAAATTGACTGACATTGCAGGTACCCTTTAAATTTTATCAGTGTGTATCAGCATTTATTACTGATAATTTTTCTGGGTAATGCCTGCAGTAAAATTTTTTATCCTATCTGGAAGGAATTATAACATCATGATGAAAGAAAGCAATGTCCTTATTAATATTGAACTCTACTTTTATTTACAGTTGAATGCATCAGATGATCGAGGAATAGGTATAGTGCGGGGACAGATTCTCAGCTTTGCAAGTACAAGAACTATATTTAAGTATGCATCTGAATTTTCATTTCATTTTATTTTTCATCAATAATTTGAAAAACTGACACCTCTAAAAAATTTCATTTGCTATGCATGTTATTGAATAAAATTAAATGTTGTAAAGTAATACATGTATATTTAATATCCTCTTACTCTCTTTAATAATCATTTTACAAAATCCTAAATTCTAGAAATATCTAGGGATCTCTAATAGCAGAAAATTTATTTTTCAGCTTCAATGTTCATTACTGTTTTGTTACTTACTTAGATCTGGTTATAAGATTGTGATACTAGACGAGGCTGATGCTATGACAAGAGATGCACAAAATGCTTTACGTAGAGGTGAGCGTCCTCTGTAACAAATAAATACAACATCTGATTCATACTGTTCAACCGTTATGTATCTGACATAATTATTGTAAAGAATGAGATTAAAAATTTCATCACAGGAATCATAAAATTTGATGGAAAAGTGATAAATTGAATGATATTGCTTAAAAATGTAGTGGTCTATTGTATGTAGTTTTTTAATTTTTTAGTCATTGAGAAGTTTACAGAGAACACACGTTTTTGCATCATCTGCAATTACCTTTCAAAGATCATCCCCGCTCTCCAGTCTCGGTGTACTCGCTTCAGGTTCGGACCTCTGGGTACTGACCAAATGGTGCCACGCCTTCAGCATGTCATACAACAAGAACAGTAAATATTTACATTTTATATGATTTAAGGCTAATGATTTTTGACATGGCAGCTACTGAAGTACCTTCTGTGAATCCTCAGTGCTAAGAAAAATCATTTTGTACATGCATTATATACTGACAAAAAGCATTAGTTATTTAGCGCTTCATGAATGATTTCTGCCAAAAAAACTTGAATTTCAGATAATTGAGCATTTTGTTATTTTTTTCAGATGTAATGTCACAGAGGATGGCATGAAAGCCTTAGTTACTCTAGCCAATGGTGACATGAGGAAAGCTCTAAATATTCTCCAGGTAACATTCCTAGGAAAATAGAGTGAAAGATTAATTTACATTAAAGTATAAACAGCATACTGTTCACACTTGCATATGATGTGAAGCATATTTCGTATGTACAGAAATTTAATACAGTAAAACTCATTTAGTACGAACATGGATATAGCGAAATCTCGGATATATCTAAGTTTTTTTAGTCCTCAGTAAAATTATTAACAAATCTTTGCAAAATTTTACAGTATAACAAATTTGGATATAAAGAATTTACAAATATAGCGAACTGATTTTGAGTTCCGCAGAGGTGAATAATGATGAAATTTAACACTTTTATTACAAATTTCTTTACAGTTTAAAATGTTTGCACTACCATTTCACATAATAGTTCAATTGAATTTATTTTCACATAAATTTTTCAATTTACAATCCGATTATTAAAGGTATCAAAGAATGAATTTTAATTCTAAGCCTCAATTAGCAAAAAATGTAGTCTGGTAAAAGAAAACATGTATAAAGTGAATTCGCCATAGTTAATATAAGGAATTCGTTATACGGATATAATGAATTACGGATAAGAAGTTAATCTATTGGTCCCTAGAACTTCGCTTTAACCGAGTTTTACTGTACAGCAAAATGAAATCTTTATGCACTCTTCATTTTGTAATTTATATGTTTGATGTACTCCGACCCATGGGTAGGTAGTAGCTCTTTTTTAAATTTTCTTGCACATCGATAAACTATTTTTTCTTGTACTGAGAATGCTAAACAAATTCAAAATTCATTGACACAGAAACATAGTTTAAATGTGTTTTTAATATGACATGGGCAATCAATTTTTTTAAAAATCAAATTTAAAATGGAGAATTTCAATGGGTTGGTTGAAGTACATCAAACAAATCATTTTTTTTTAAATTTATTATAGAAAACATAATTTTTCAGAGAGAGCATGTTATTGATTTTGATTATAAATCTGTCGTAGTAAATGATAAAATGTAAGTGGGAAAGATTGGCACTGGCTTACAAAACACAGATAAATTTATGAATATTGAGTATGTTCAATGACTGGCAAATATTAACATGGTTTTCTAACTAAAATCTGCACTGGATGTGCATAACTTTTAATATAAATCAAATCACCGTTTGCAGAGCACACATATGGCTCATGATGTGGTGAATGAAGACAATGTTTATACATGTGTGGGCCATCCACTTAGAAGAGACATAGAAAACATCATCAACTGGGTCCTGAATGAGAATTTCACCTCTGCGTACAACAGTATCCTTTCATGCTTTTGTTTTTTATTTGTTTAGCCCAATCTAGAATTTCACATAAACTTTCCAAGCCAGGGTTTTTGATGTTATATGAGAGCAACTTATAATATCTCTTTTGCATTTTATTGATTCTTAAAGGCTGCTAAGATATTCTAGAAATGAAGACAGAAAAAGGTCTGGCTCTTCAAGATATCCTGACAGAAGTTCATACATATGTACATAGACGTGAGTTGAGAATGCTATTATTTTAGACTTGACTTGATATATAACTTTACATTTAACTGGGTTATATATATATATTTTATCTGCTGACAAATCATGAAAATTAATAATAGAAAATTTTGATATGATGTACATGTAGCTCTGTATTTGAAGTGTCCTAAACCATGATAAATGAAACTATATTTCGGTCATTAGTCAAGCTTAACTTTTGTTATTTTTTCAATTTCAGTTGACTTACCAATTAATGTAAAAATTCATCTTCTGGACAAAATGGCAGAAGTAGAGTAAGTAACTTACAATGTCTTTTACAATATATCTGTATACTAAATAAATGTGTATGCTTACTTAACATCATTAAATTGTTTTTTTAATGTACAATATAAAAAATACTCATTATTCATGTTAATTAAAGTAAGTATAAAGCTAGTTTCCTAAGAAAATCTATATTATAAGTTGTATTAAAATGTATTGTTTGCTGTATGATTTTACATGTGTTTAAGATCTATATATTAATTGCACCTTTTAAGTTTAAACCTCCTAATAGTTGTAGAGAAAAAATTGTCATACCCAGACTCTTATTATAAACTTTTAAGCAAGTATTTGAACAGTAATATATGTAGCATTTGTCAGTAAAGAAAGATAAGTTTTGAAAATTCAAGGTCTCCAATCCCCAGATATTTTAAGTCAATTTGTTATAAAGTTTTTTTTTTAGCAAAATCCTTTTATATCTGGATATAAAGTAAAATATATTTGTGCATGGTCATATGTATGATGAGCATAAAGGCTACTTTCAAAATTGATCCTTTGGTTTCAGAATGCTTAGATCTTGTAGCAAATGTGAATAACTAATTACAAATGCATACAAAGTTGACAATTCTAATCAATATAATCCTCTTTCAATCTTTCCTAAATGTGAATTAACACACTGTCTTACTAACGCACCAACATATATCGAGATACCCATATCCCCTCAAAAATAAAATGCATGAGGGGATAACAATATATACAAATCCCTCCTGGACAATCAAAAACACACATCACCCTAACACAAACCTCCCACTTATTTTTCACAAATTTTACAGTCTTCTGGTTACGTTTTAGAAAACATCAGCCTATCCATGTATTTTTCTATTCATCATTAAATGTTTTTACATGAAAAAAAATATATATAAGGGCCTAAAATGCCCCCCTAAATTAAACATCATATATGTATTTTACTGTACTAATATATGTTTTTGTTATGAATATGTCGTCTATCCTTTCCAGCCATTTTTCAATTTTTTTCAATGGCTTATATTAACGCAGTTTTTCTTTCAGAAAACATTGAGCACAGGCTTAAACAAAGAAAATATTTTCATCAAACTTTAATATTACAAGACTAATGAAAGACTAAGATTTTGCTTGTTCAAAACTTTATCCTATATTTCCCATCTGAAAAAGATAACGAAAATGCACATATTGGACTGATTTTTTTGAATTCTAAATATAGCTTCACTTATGACATCTGATACTGCCAGTTTATAAAATTTATTGAGATGTATATATGAAAAATTACATCATATAACAATTCTCCTACAAAACAATAAAACAATTCATATGCCTAAAAAGTATTGAAAAAGTTAAATGATGTGGGCCAAATTTGACTCTTTTCATATATAGTTCTCAAATCTATTTTTGATGTTAATGACACATTCATGATTTATAGAAAAATATATGAAGAGAAACAAGAGGACCATGAGCCACAACAGTTTGTAACAATCCATTTCGTAGCATATGCTATTTTTATTTTAAACTTTTAACCTTTTCTGGGGCCCAAGTATTGGTCTGGGGTTTATGGTTGGCTTTAACAATTTAAATTATACACTATTTGAGGATCCTTGCATATTAATCTCACAAACTGTAGCATTGTAGTTCTTGAGAAGAAAGTTTTTAAACATTTTTATTTCTATGTTAAACTTTGAACCCCTCTTGAGGCCCCAGTATTAGTTGGGTGGTCACAGCCTTATTAATTTAGAATCTACATTATTTAAGGATGCTTGCATAGCAACTTCACAAATTGAAGCATTGTAGTTCTTCAGATGAAGATTTTTAAACATATACCTCTATATTTTTATGTTAAACTTTTAAGCCCATCTGGGGCCCCAGTATTAGATGGAGGCTTTTACAATTTAGAATCTACGCTATTTTAGGATGCTTACAAGTAATTTGACAAATTGAAGCATTGTAGTTCTCAAGAATCTTATTGTCCAAGGTTGCATTCATAGCAATCTCACAAATTATAGCATTTTAATTCTCGAGAAGAAGATTATGAAAATTTTTAACTTTGAACCCATTTTAGGGCCCCAATATTAGTTTGGGGGGTCATGCTTTTACCAATTTAGAATCTACAATAGCCATGGATGTTTAGATAGTAATCCACAAACTGATGCACTGATGTTCTTGAGATGTTCCCTATACATGTATATTTCTTATTAACTTTGAACCCTTCCTGGGGCCCAAATATTAGTCTAAAGGTAACATCTTTAAAAATTTAGAATCTTCACAATATGAGGAATCTTTCATAGTAATCTCACAAACTGTAGCATTGTAGTTCTAAAGAAGATTTTTAAAACACTTTTCCTCTATACTTCTATGCTAAACTTTGAACCCCTTCTGGGGCCCCAGTGTTGGTCTGGGGGTCACAGCTTTTACTATTTAGTTTAGGGGTAACCTCTACCACAATTTAGAATCATCACAAGTTGAGGATGCTTGTATAGTAATCTCACAAACTTTAACATTATAGATCTCGCAAAGAAGATGTTTAAATATTTATTTCTGTGTTTAACTTTGAACACCCTTGGTGCCCCAGTATTACCGGTAGTCCGGAGGTCACGAATTTACTAATTTAGAATCTACAATAGCCAAGGATGTATGCTTAGTAATATCCCAACTGTTGCCTTGTAGTTCTTGAGAAGAAGATTTTTAAACATTTTCTTAAATACCGGTATGTTAAACTTTGAAACCCGTCTGGGGCCCAGTTATTGTCCGGAGGTCACGATTTTTTGGAGTTGATTTTAATCAACTCTCCTATGCAGTTACCCGGACAAACCGAAAGTGAAACAGTGTTTGGACCTCAGCACAAATCATCGCTGCTGACAAGACTTAGTTCTTGAAAATAATTGATAAATTCGATGTAATGTATGCTAAAGCATTGTTTTTCAAGGAAACTTATTTGAAAATAGTCAGATTTTAAAAGATACAAACAATTTAAATATTTTTTGTAGTCGTATGTATTCCTACGCCAGTCTCGTTCAACTCGACGCTCGGTTGTCTCCGTAAATCTCCGACAAACAGAGAGTCTCTCTTGCTTGTTGCAGTTTACGGTGTCAGCCGAGCGTTTGGTTGAACGAGACTAGAGTTCAATATTGCTTGGATCCATACAATTTTCGAGAAATGTTTTTATTACTGATACATAGTTTGATTGAATTAAATTTATCTTTAAATATTATTTAACATGATTCATATGGGGGTTTCTCGACATTCTTGTCGAAAAAGTCCAAAAATTCATATTATAAAAATGTGCGTAGTTCAAATACAAATTAGAAACTGCATGTACTTGTCATGCAAAATAACATATCATTGACTTTAAAATAAAATCAACTCCCGTCAGTTCTTCAGTACTTTGATTACAATTAAGAATCTTCAGTATAAATATTGGCATTTCTGGTGAAGTGTTTCCGCATCTTGAGGAGAAGTATTTTTAAACTTTTCCCCTATGTGATTCAATGTTAAAATTTGAACCCCACCTGGGGCCCCAGTTTTGGCCCAGGGGTCACAATTTTTACAATAATGTTTACTATATATAAGCTTTTGTGTAATCATTTGCATTTCTAGTGCAGTGGCTCTTGAGAAAAAGATTTTATATTTTTTTCTTTCATATTTCTATGTTAAACTTTGACCCCCGCCTGGGGCCCTAGCTTTAACCCAGAGGTCACAATTTTACAATTTAGAATTTTTAATATTTTTTCAGGCTTTTTTGTAAATATTTGGGTGGAGGTCACGGTTTTTACAATTTAGAATCGTCACTATATACAAGCTTTTGTGTAATTTTTGGCATTTTTGGTAAAGTTGTTCTTGAGAAGAAGATTTTCAAACATTTTCCCACAGATTTCTATGTTAAAATTTGAACCCCTCCTTAGGCCTCAGTTATGGCTCGAGGGTCACGATTATTACAATTAAGAATCTTCACTATATAGTAGTATACAAGCTTGTATGTAAATATTGGCATGTATGGTGCCGTGGTTCTTGAAAAGAAGATTTTAAAACTTTTTTCTAGGTATTTCTATGTCAATATTTGACCCCGCCTGGGGCCCCCGTTTTAACCTAGGGTCACGAATCTTCACTGCATATACACATGTATATATACAAGCTTTTGTGTAAATATTGGCTTTTTTGGTGCAGTTGTTCTTGAGAAGAAGCAATTGCCTCCTTTAAAAAGGGATTAGCACTTTGTTTTAACATTTAGACTCCCCTTCCCCTAAGGATACCTTGTACCAAGTTTGGTTAAATTTTGCCCAGTGATTTTAGAAAAGTTAAAAATGTGAAAAGTTTATGGACAGACAGACGGGCGACGGACAAAAGGTGATCAGAAAAACTCACTTGAATCTTCGGTTAAAGTGAGCTAAAGAGGGCGTTATTTTCTACACTGGAGCTCAGATTCCTTGTCAAGCCTTGGCAAAGTCTTCTCCAAGATCATGAATCCTTTTCCCTTGATGGAATTTTACCCTCAGATGAATTGTAAATGGAAGTTTATGATCACTCCTGGAGAATAGAACAAAGTAAAATACTGTAATCTGATAATTTTTTGTTTTACTTTCAGACATAGGCTGGCCTCTGGCACCAATGAAAAGATCCAGCTTTCATCTCTGATAGCTGCATTCCAAGTAGCTCGAGATCTCATTGTTCAAGAAACATAATGATGTCTTATGAAACAAATCAAACTGTCTACCGCTATTATGAATAAATTTTCGTGAATAAGTGTTCCATCTTCTTTTTGGAGTTTTTTATGCTTTGTGCAAATCAAAAGGAACTGAAAAGTAGGCTTGTGGAATTGGACAAATCTGCCTTTAAGATTGCATCTATACAAACATCATTTGTTTGTAAAGATTTTTTCATGAATAACTTGATATCTTCAATACTTACTTTAATTGTTTTCACAAATACGAAGAAGGAAATACTCGAGTTAGTGCAGGACACTGTCATATTTTTCTTTTCTTGCTACTTTTCTCAACAATTTCTAAATAAGCTGCAGACTTTTTTAGCAGTTCAAAGTATTTAGATGTACAGGTCCCACTTTCGTTGAAATATCTAACACCGCTATTGATAATTGGTGGCTGTACTATAGATTTTATACACTTATTCCAAGCGAGAAGGAAAGACCTTCAAATATACACGGCACTGCATTATAAACAAATAGAAAATGCACGTAAAAAAAAAAAGAGAAAAGCGCAGAATCTAATGCAATAGTAATGCTACAAGTTGGTCGTGATTCCAAGGTGTGCACTCAGATTAACAAATGCGAAGGGTTGATTTGCACGTGTTCTGGTGTCGGTGATGGAAAAACAAGAATATCATGTGTCTATTTTAAATGAGCCACGCTTAACTTTATAAGCGTCTTTTCACAATTTAAAAATCATAAGAAAACTACGCAGGTTTAAGTTTGCAGGCATTAGAACCATTTTACTAAAACCTTTGATTTTCAGTAGGGCGTAATTATCTATTCCTCGCGTCAAAACAAGTTAAAAATGACGCGGTTTCAAGCGAAAAATGCACCGATTGCGTAGACTTAGCGTAAAAGCCAGACAAATCTTGTTAATTTCAAAGAGCCGTGGCTGAGTGGCTTGCAATGAAATAGACAGGCCTACGTCACGTTGTTGTTTGACAAAAACTACCCAAAATCCAAGCTCCTCTTAAAATGGTTCTAGTTGGACTCGAACTCATAACTTATTGCAATCACAAAATAGAGGTGTCTCGATTTAAGGAAATGATATTGTAATGTTGCGAATCAAATGTGTGATTTTTGTGAATCCCGGGTTGAGACCAAGTCACTGATGATAGAAGAAAGTTAAAAGTAATCCTAAACTTCCCTGTCAGTTAACAGAATAAGCAAGTGATAAGACCATTTGTGAATCACTTGGTGCAGAGAAGAGACAATTGGCCACTTAAGGCGTTAATGACTGGCATCATTATTGACACTCCCGAAAAATTCACCTCCGGTGTCAATTTCAACCGCTTATTTTATCATACTGAATGTCTTAATTTTAAAGAAAACTTTACTGCTGATGCTAACTCTAAGGCGAACCGTACGCGCATGTAACAATTCGTCGTGTTATCCGTTGCCTTGTGTGTTGATAACGCTGAGGGTAATAGAATGGATTATAAACTGTGTCTTAACTAATCAGACTTCACTATTTAATTTCAAAAATAATTATAAAAAAATACCCTAGTAAAGTTAAAATCTGAAAGAAAAAAAATCCAGAATATTACATTTTGCACATCCAACCTTCACGAAAACTGAACTGGGCACTGTTATCGGGTTTCTTTGTACGTATGTCGTGAAACTAGCCATCCAACTACGATGAATAGTACTTCCTAAGTGTCGAGGGTGTAAAAAAATAAAAGTGACCTTATGTCTTGTCATCAAGCATAAACTTTTCTTCCTTTTAGGAAGCGGTGCACACGAACATCCGAAACATAATCCAAAAAAGCCTTCTTTACAGATCCTTATCTAATGTGGCAAAATCTGGAGGGTCGTTCTTGCATGTTTTAAATCGACCAAGCATATATTAGGTTTATTGTCTGACGTCCGTCTCATTGTCGAATAGGTTGTTGGATGATTCAAATTGCTTCAGCTATTTTTTATCGTTTCCCCGAGAAATGACGAATTACTTTGTGTGATTCATTGCATAAAGAATGACTTCTAAACTTGGGGACAAATATTATTTAAGATTTTTGGCTTAAAATTTTTAACTTATAATATACATAAACTTATAATATACATGTATATCTGAATTTGTTCATAACTTTAAAGAAGTTAATCTAGTTCAACAGTTTATAATTAGTCCAATTCTCAATTAACGATCTCGAAACTTTAATGTGAAGATGGTTGTCCTCCGGTAAGACACTTATTGTTTAACAATTGACCACTGCAGTGAGAGCACTTCCAAGTGTTACTTAACAATTGATGGTCTGCAGCCATAAATAAACTGGGACTGATCTAAGTATGTTTGCGTCGTGTGCACTAAAGCGACGCAAGATTTCCGGTTGCACGTGGTGATTGAATGAACACAGAGTGACCGAATAAACAAACGGGTGGGAAGAAGAAACACAATAACGAGAAAAAATTTACACTTTAGGGGTCATCAGAAATTGAGTTTTCGCCACATTTGGATATCATCTCGCCAATTTTTAAAAAAAAAAATCGCCATTGCCAAGATTGGCGAAGCCCATCTCGAGCACTGGTGAAGACCCTCATGAACCGATTGATGGCGTTCATTTTGTCTGTGTAAGCTAACCCTACAAAGTCGATGACAAATCATGACATCTTGGTTTTCACCCCAAACAGTTGTCGTGTTTCCTGATTACTGTGTATTTGTCACAGATCTCACAAATTGAAAAAAAACCCCACTAAAATGGCAGCTATTATAACCAATCGAGTTTGGTGTCACATTTTTAAAATAATGTCAAAGCAGCTTGATCCGATTTTTTGGCAATGCAAGTCTGAAAATATTTCTCATCCAAAGAAATTTCTGGTAAAAAAAAACAACAACACAAAAACAAATCATACTCCGCAATCTGTATTCTGAGAAATATACAGCATGTACTTAAAAAAAAAAGTAGAATCAACTTTTGCTGCGTCGAGTGTCGTACAGTTACATGCATTGGTTAGGAAACATCTTATCGCAAACATCATATATAAAATCAGTTGCATCGAAGCGTTAAAAATATTTCATTATATTCCAGGGAAAACTACTTTTTTAAACGGACCCATGGAATTGAATTTGTATGAAACTCTTCTACATAGGTTTTGTTCTACTTAAAACATGTTTCACACCTCAAACAATGGATTTTTACTGATACCAAATGATTTGTTACAGACCAGGTCCAAGCTCCACGGCTTGTTGACGTGTCATTACATGACTTTTGACCTTCGAAGTTGGTCGTCAGCACTTCAGGTTGTATTGAATTTCCGGACAAACCTTTGAATGGTTTGGTGGTCTCTTTAAAAATCTAGCAATCTGTATTAAATATTATGAATTAAGATTAGCACTTTTATTGTTTTGGACAGCATTTTTATAGATAAATATATTGTGAAAAGAAACAAACGTATCGTGAACCACACCCTGCTTGGACCATGCCAACTGCTTTTCCACATTCCCGGCAAGACATGCATGCGCCGCATTTAACTCAATTTGTTTCTTGTTTTTTTTATAAGCAACTAGAGGCAGAGAACTGATTGAATCGAGCCGTTTTTAAATCACACCCAAAAATATCTAGATCCACGCTTTTCAACAAATACGTTCAGGGTCGACTCACTCAATTACAATATTTTGACATGGACAGTTGAGCATTTTAAAAAGCAGACAATAGTCGCAACGTCTTTTAAACTGATGTTAAGGTTTCTTAAATTATAAAATATTAAAAGTGGGGCGTCAGAATTTTTGGCTCGTATATAGAAAGCAAACAGATACCAGATGAGCCTGGAAATGATGCTTCTAAATGAATAAGATGTGCAACGTATTCCTGTGTATAGATTAATGGGGAAAACTATGACCATAATCTGAATAAAAAAAACCCAGAAATTGTTCTTAAAACGACACTGAATAGTTTTATATACACATATAAAGAGAATGATATCAACTTCAAAGACCAAATAACCCGGGTCTTTGAATCTTTACCAAAATGTACAATAAATGTACAATATTTAAAAAAACAAACTTGGATCGCCTCTGAATTCCTTATAATTATGAGGTGCATTAGCTGGTTCCCATCCCTTTCTCAAACATCATTGAAAAATATGAACGATTTTACTATTCAATGTCCCAAAAGACACGTCAACTTGAAAATTACCAAAATCTTCTTTAAATTTGAATACAACTCTCTTTTGTCAACTGCTTGATTCAGGCAAACATGCCAGAGGGAATAATTGTACAATTCCCATTACCAAAGTAAGCTGCGAAGAAAAGTGTCCCTCTTTTGACGAAAAAAAGGTGTAACCTACCGAGGATCTAGAGCTGTAGGGATGCTGAAAGGTTCATCAACAGGTGAACGATTGGGGTCGCTCAAAGAATAGGGTGAAAGTTTTTGCGAGTTTCTGACTAATTTTGTCAGTAACAATCACGACGTCTAAAGAAAGCAACTTCACAGCAAAACCAATTCATCCGAACACTTCGTTTTCCAGGAATCTAGACTGAATTAAGAAACACTACTAGAGTAAGTGTCTCATATCAATCAATAATGAAATATTTGCACACCAGTAAGCAACATTCAGGTGTTCACCAGTAAGGGTACATCTAACCAAACGTCACAGACGTCTCCAAATGATGCAGTGTAAATATGGCCGTTCTGGATAACTTTTTCTGATTCTGTATATGGTGGATCCTGGTTTAAACGACCATGGTTCCGTTACATTGACCATTTAGTGTTGAATACTTACCAGTTTACCAAAAAGTAACTACAGTAGTATATTGCATATACTTATATCTTTCACAACTATAAAACGATAATTATTTGCGCTTTTGTGAAACGGGTTCTTAAAAGGTTTTCTTTTTTAAGAAATACAAACTTCATCGCCTCCAAAGTAACTTTGGGTTTTTGCCTCCCATCTGGAGACATAACCTTATACCACTGTGTTCGCGATCCACTTTAACAAACCTTTTTCTGATGACTTTAGACTATCTGAACACGCAATTTTGCTGCAACAATCAAGTATTTTTATGATGGAAAGGCCACGGCGGGCGTGTAGAAGCAGGTTAAATTCATATGCAGGTGTCTTTTTATTTATAAACCTTTTCAAAGATGCATTATCCAATGTAAGTAATGCTTAGATACATGACCCTGTGGATGTATTAGACATTAACATTTAAATCATTCGTGTCCTACCTTGACAAACATTCTGAACGATGCATTTGATTGTGCAAGTCACCCACCATATTTTTTAATGAAGGGTGATCTTCCCTAAACTCTGTAACTTGATGGATTGAGCAATGTCTGCTTCTGTATGAAATTGAAATGTTGTAAGAACTGACATGAATGTGTAATTTTAAAATGAAAGTATATTTTCTGAATCACACATAGGCATATAAATTTCACTCCGATAAATGTCGACCCTTACTGATTTAAAAAAAAAAACCTTTATGACTACCTTTTCATTTTAAGGGTACGTTATCCTGGTCCAATGGATTCGGCGCCACAAGTTGTAGTTTTTTCAAGGGATATTTCTGAATAATCCTTAATTAGTTTGCGTTCTGTTCTCACAAAAGGTAAATAATGTTTGGATTTCTTCAGTAGATTGTCGTTATGGACCGTTGTCATTTCCACCTTACAATTGTATTCCAAAAATAATGATTAATCTATGGAGTAAAAGTCTTCGATACCATTCACAATTAGATGCTTTTGTTGCCTATATTTTCAGGAAAAATAAATGATTTGGTGAAACAGGGTCACTTCTAAGTATTTATGGACAACAAATGCGCCAAACCTGTGGTCGATGCATTTTTGGATAATTTTTGGATGCTGAAGGAACCTCAAATTTACCAGATATTGAAGTCTTTGAAGTACGCTCATTTCTAAGTAGCTCTGCTTCCTACTTTTCAAAAAATGAAGAGCTCATATACATGATGTACCAATTGTGCCCCATTGTTAGCAGACCTATTTTTGTATTCTTATGAAGCAGAATTTATTCAAAAACTTGTGCGAGAAAAAAATAAATCTGTGGCCTTCATCTCAACATTCAGGTATATTGACGACGTATTATCAATTAACAATTGTTATTTCCATACTTACGTCGACTCGATATATCCCAGTGAAATTGAACTAAAAGATACCACAGAGTCTGCGTCATCTGTTTCATATTTGGATATTTTACTGGACATGGACATTGATGGTAACCTAACAACAAAACTTTATGATAAACGCGATGACTTCAATTTTTCCACAGTCAACTTTCCTTACTTATGTAGCAATATACCTTCATCACCTGCATATGGTGTTTTTGTCTCTCAGTTGATTCGATACGCAGGGGCATGCTCTTCGTACGAACAGTTTTTAAGACGAAGCAAGCTACTGACAAACAAGTTGATAAAACAGGACTATCAACAGTCTCGCTTGAAGTCATCATTTCGTAAGTTCTATGGTCGATACAACGACCTTGTCAGCAAATACAATATTCCACTGGGTAGCATACTGACTGACGTTTTTCATACTAATTGTTAGACCATCATTAATCACCTAATTGTCTACAGACGTTTCCGATTTTTTTTCCCGATTTCGACAAAGAACAAACGGCGGTTGTGACCGGTCAGCAGAGGATGCTCACTCCTCCTAGGCACCTGATCCTACCTATATTTATTTGGAGGTCCATGTTGCTCTGCTTTGAATTTGTATTTTGTTTTATGAATTTTTTGAGATGGTTCACGGTTTGTTATTGTCATTTTTTCATACATGTAGTTTAAGATGAATACTTACATTCGCCTTTAGAGGCTATGAATATTTTTTTCAGAAATGTGTACTGGTAAAAGATCTCGAAGCAGATTCAATTCTGAAAGAACGTTCAACCAAACCAAACATGAAGGAATAAAGCATCTTCGAATAAATAAAACCATTCGTGTTTTGAAATTTGTTGGAACTGTGATCCATTATGCTTTGGATCAAATCCACTCTTTCGCATGTTTACCTTGCCCAAATTAGTACGGTTCATTCATAAATTACAAAAACCATACTTCAAAAGTTGAATGTGTACAAAAAGTGTTGGTGGGTAAAAATATTTTTATAACGAAATCTTACATAAAAAATGTCGAAACATTTGACCATTTAGAAGGAACAGCTATCTTCTTAACGATATTAAGTCTATCGCGGCCTAGTTTGAACGAAGCCCAAAATACAAAATACTAATCCTTTCTCTTTTCTCTCTCTCCTGGCATTTACCAAACCCGCCCCTTGCACATGGTGAAACATTTAACCATTATGCTTTTGCAATATATCCAAACAAAGAAACAATTTGTTTTAAACACTAATGTCGATCATCTGCGAATTGCCTTACCCAGGTAAATTAACTAAGATGCGGAAGTGCTGAGCGTCCAAGACAGTTTCTTTTCTTTTAATCAAATTGTTAATTACTTTTATTTCTTTATCTTTGATTTACATTTTCATACCTTAATTGGATTGTGAAAAAATGTGTTTCATAACGTTCTTCCATAATGAAACGCTTTTGAAAATGGGATCGAGAGTCTTGTTCCAAACTTTTTTCCTATCCCCGTATATAACTATTCATACTGTATTGAACACTTACTTACTTATATAAATGAATCCTATTTTGGGTATGCCACACATCATGACAAGACAGTGTAATCTTATAATATAACCAGTTTTTGATATGATTGATCGTGATTGCAATGACAATGCAAGATACACCTACAAGCACAGTTTTAATTAACTATGGAATATTTATCTAGCGAACATTCAAATCATTGTAAAGTAGGTGATAAGAGGTAGAACGTCGGTGAAATCGAGTGATGTCCTGTAACAAAAATATTTCCCCGAAAAGGCTTAGTAGAGACTGGTACAGCTCAAATCTTCTAGTATTCACATCGTTCTAATGTAACACCCATTTCATCAGTGCATCTACTTAGTATGAAATTTACATATTCTATTCAAAGCATTTTCTTATCTTTTTTTATCAATATGCTCATTCATATGTGGCATTGTCTGTGTAACAGAAATGGAGGATGTCAACAACTAGGCTCGTATCCAAGACCCTTTCAATTTAAAATCCAACGCTCTACCGACTGAGCCAAATGGTCAATCCACAAGTTGGTGCTAAAAGGAGAATGGTAGTACGGAGCCTATTATACACATTAACACACGCTTCGCCTATTCTTTTGAGATTTCCATCCCTTAGAAATCTCACACGAGACTCTTCAATCAACTCCACGGGGGTAATTTTGTTTGGGCACCAATGTACCATAAAGTGGAGATGTCCACAACTAGGCCAAAACCCAAGAACCTTCGGTTTAAAAACCAACGCTTTACCGACTGAGCTAAAGGGTTATCCCCCTAGCTCGTGCTAGTAGATGTGTGACAGTACCTATTATTCAAAGAATCACGTCTGTTTATCCGTTCACTCAGGTAATTACTTTGGAAGGCATTGATATGGGGTTAGATATTTATAATGAATATTGTTTTTTCTTTCATATTATAGATCGATTGAAGAAATTGATTTGTGAAATTGATTGAGGAATATTAGGAACATCTAGAAGGGTTCATATCCAAGAGTTTATATATAATACTTTGTCTAATTTATCAGAGTCTCGACTATTTTTCTACTTAGAAGCCAAACATAAATATATCTGGAATTTCGAGAAACATTTGGTTTTAATGTGGAAATTTCCGTTTAATTACCCATGACTATGACTTTAAGCAATGCTATAAAAGCTAATTTCGCCAAAATCGTTTCAAATGATTAGGTATATCCGGATTTATATCCCATTATTTGCAAACCAAAATTACAGAAACAGTGCTGTTATTTCGAAAAAATAATATTAACTTAACAACCACAGATTCTTTTTCTTTATACTCACTAATCTCTCTTCCAACACAACTGATTACTAGTATATTCCACTGGTACTGTACATACGTGACGAAACGAAATGAAACCAAAAAGGACGTCAAACAGCAATCAATAAATCATTTGTGTGTGTATGTCATTTTCGTTTTCATGTAAATAGTTCAAATGTGGTACCGAAAAAAAAATGTCGTTAAAATTTACTCATTCTTTAACGTAATGACCATTTGATCTGAACCAAAAAAAATCCGAAACTTAATTTAAAAGTGCGTTTTAATTTTTAACTAAAATGAAAAAAAAAATCGTGACCGTTTAGATATATATTAGTCGAATCAAAGCAACTATATTAAAGACAACTCAAAATTTATGTAAAAATGTCACGACCAGCTCGATCGTAACATTTGCATTCCGTTACGACTATTAAAGTAGTTACAGGATTTGGAGTATGTCGATCCGCATTGTAAAGAACATCAAGATCCCCGAGGCGTTAGATGTGTGTACCAATTGAGATTAACTTTGGCCGTCCTACATTAACAAAATCGACGGAGCGTATGATCGCCAACTCTAGAAATAGGCTTCATCGGTAAACATTTGTTTACAACTGCTTCAATGTGTAGGGTGTGGGTCAGCCGGAGATAGCATTGTCGACTCGAGAATTGTCGTCTGCATCGATCGATGAAAGGGCGGCCTTTTAGTCCACACACAGTCACACCATACACTATCGCTACAAGCGAGCCTTCTGATTATCCTACTCAGGGTTTTTTTTATATATTTCATTCCAATATTAACCCATGTACGTGTAGAGGGCACTGAAATTTAGACTGCAAAATATTCCTACATATGTAAGTACAAATTATAATGCCACTATATACGCCGTTTATTACAATTCATGTAAATAAATGTTATTCATTTCACTTCCTTCTACCCCAGCGCACTGGGTAAGAAATTGTGACGTAAGTATCACGTGACTAACTATTATCGGGAAATTAAAACGAGGCTGTGTTCATCTGATTCAACAATGGCGTCGAAAAGTAGTTGGAGTTGTGGACAGGGTTTTATTGATTATCTTGTAGAGGGTAAGTTGTTTTTATTTGAATATCGTCTCATAATATTTTTCGAGATGGGAAGGGCTGATTCATAATTGATATATTTAAAGTGTAGGTTGACTGAGGATGACTGACGAGTTATTCTGGTTTCGAAAACATGATTGTCAACACGAGGTAAAATGGCGGTCCGGATTCATCGAAGATAAATTAACCAGACATTGTACCATCGGGAGAATAGTTTATTTTGAGATTAAACTCGATTATGGCTTTAAGATTCCTTGAATGGTACATGTACTTCAGTTACTTATTCTTCGGCCTCGTTTTCGACGTGAATAATCACGTGACTAGGTCTATTCCTATATATGTATAAACCCCGAGTACCCAAACTCCGTCACCATAAGCAGAAAACCTCCTGCGTTTCTCTGTAAATTATTTTTTGTGGTTTTTATCATTTGCAATCACTAAATATAATCTGAAACAATATAATTTATAAAACTATTATAACAAAAATATTTTTATTTTTATTCAAATAAGCCCTCTGAATACGACGTTTATCACGCGTGCCTATTATATCTTATGAACCTAACTCCGTCACCCACATGCTCTATGATATGGCAGGGAATGAAGACACATTAACAATTTAGTTTAAACTCCATTTGTATCTAGGCCAAGTTATAATAAGTCAAAATGGTGCATACAATTTAAATTGTATTTAATTTCATCGAAATGAAATGATCGCCAGAATAAAAAATGGGTCCATGTAACAACAATCACAATGGCCTTTTTAGAATGTATGGATGCCCTTTGATTTATGTCCTTACATATTTCAAATATTTTATATCATTAATTAATATATTACTTATTATATTATTTATTTATTACATTTCTAAAAATGTAGCATATTCTAAATAGCGATATACCGGATATATCTATACCCTGCATAAGGGAAAAGTATCGGCGTGAGCGATTTGACGTTATCATCAAGAGTAGTGCATAAAGGCTATTGTGGACTGAAAAAATGTATTAATTACCTTAACCAAAAATGTATTATATGTGAAATGTTTCATCTTGACCTCTCTAAAAATGGCTGACCACCGCAAATGATCGAATGGGCCCGCATGTCAGAAATATCGGTATTTTAGTGCACCCATGAAAAAGTTTTAGCTGATTTCACTCAATTAATGGTGCATAAAATGAACAAGGTTTAATTCTGTTATTTTTTGACACATTCTTAAATTTAACCGTTGCAAATTGTTGACATTTGATTAAAGATTTTGGACATGTAAAAAATGACGTCATAATCGTACTTGATTTCAAATGGCGAGGAGTTTCCCGAAAGTGACGGAGTTAGGGTAGTGACGGAGTTAGGGGGCTATGCGATATATATATATATATATATATAGATAATGTGACATGCGCATTTGATAAAATGAGTTGTTTGTAATTCTAACGATTAAGTTTACATCCTGATGAAGTGTTTGTTTACAGTGTGTCTAATTTTTAATGCAGAAAAGTAAAGGTGGAATAACACACTTCGAAATAGTTTTTCAAATTAAACAGTAAATTATTTGATTATGAAAGATATAATGTTCAATAAACAGTTCATATGTCAAATAAGTGAAAAAAATGCAGTTTTTGGGGAAAAAAAATGAATATCTAAAAATTTCAATTTTTATCAACTTCGCTTAGAAGTAAGTCACATGTTGCCATCGATAAAATCCTTTAAACAAAAATGAATTGTTGTTTCGATCAGAGGTCAGCCATTTTGTGATGATGTGTTATTCCACATTAAAGGCTGTCTTGCTCAGTATGTTGTTAAATTATATTACAATACTTTGTCCCAAGAAAATAAGCACCCCCTTTAAATTTACCTGGCCAATGTAACCCTGTCAATCAACTGAATTGAGGCCCGAGATTGGATGTTAGAAAATGATTAACATTCATTTACTAGCCCTTTGTCTAGCGCTTGCGACAATCGTGCAATTAACTTTTGTCTTTTGATGCATACCAAGATGATAAAATGCTGTGTCTTTTAGCACTATGACAAAAAGAAAAAGACAGAGATTAAATTTTCTGCTTTTGAAAATTGAAAGATAGGAATTAAAAATTGACTCGTTCATGGTTTATGTACCACACCAAATGCCCTGATTTAAACCTGCAATTTATCGAATTCACGTGGCGCCAATCATCCAAAAAAACTTCTTTTATTACTAATGATGTTTGTGAAAAATTGAGTATTTAGAAATAATTTAAATCAAATATTGCGTCCATGATATATAACGTTAGTTATCATATTTCTTTGAGAAATTTCATCACGAGCTGAAACTGGAAAGGGAAAAAGTACAAACAACTTTTGAACATCTGGTGCTCTTTAGCAGCTTATCAGAGCTGATCTGAGAAGTAATACAAATGTATGTTGTATAAATGCATTAGTATTTGAGTACGGTACAATGGTCACATATTGTTGAGAGCATTTTATAACCTCGTGTATATAGACATAAATACACAAGCGAGCGTGTTTCCCTCGGAGCTCCACACCTTTTTCAATAGAGGCTCCACCCCCACCTGAACTTACCTGAGGTAAACTGACCTGTTAAAAACCTCGGCCTTTAATATTTTGATACTCATAAATACCTTTGCGTCCTAACAACTTTCATCTACTAGAATGAAAAAGGCCCGCATTTCTGTGTTGAAATGCCTTCTCTACCACTTTTTATTTCAATACCCAACCAAAAATAGAAAGTGTTCAAGAATGCGTTGTAAATGACAATAATAGTACCTGGATAATAATGTTGAAAAATTGTGTTAGGTTCACGAGTATTTCATAATGGAGAGAAAATGTGAACCTTTCCAATTATATATCTTCATAAGAGATTTGTTAATTAATTGTTAAAGGTATAAATAGATAAAATGTCAATGAAAAAATCTTGGGCTTTTCCCTTTGTATCGATTTCAGAGTTTTTGAAGAAAAAAAAATTCACTGATCAAGTGGACCGATGATTAAAAAATATTTACTGGTCTAAACAAATATTCACAGGTTCATATTTGGCTTATATAATATTAAAAAAACAAAAATACTTTAAAAAATGACAAATTTACAGCAGGGTTGGCAAAAAATCGGGAAATACTCATATTTCCCAGGACGGTTGGAAATACTGGTAATTCCTGGGAATTACTGGTATTTCCTGGGAAATACTGGGAAATAAAGTACAACTACATATTATAGTACTTCATACTTAAGATATAAGTCTTAATTAAATCTGTAGGGATGTAGACAATAGTACACCTTGTCAGCAATGACATTTTATAATGTTCTTTATTTTAACAAGTTTTGACTGGTCAGTAATGCATTGGTTAGGCCAAAAAAAAAAATATGTGTGTTTCCGGTTTCCCGACCGACCCTATTTTTTATGCGCCGACCCTAACACTTTTTATTCCAAATCCAGATTACCAACCATAATTGCTTTAAACAATAGAGTCTTACAAATCAGAGTTCAAAAAACGCTTGTAACTATTCAATAGAAAACACCGCTCATCAAAGCGTTTTAAAGATTTCTAAGTGTAGATTGGCAGTATGGATGAAAGTTATCCTTGGTTATTTTAGCTAAATTATCAATGCAATAAATAGTTTCATAGGGCAGTGATGTGTTAAAAATTAATATAAAGATGTACAAGAAAAAAGCAGAGGCAAAGTTTTTTGTTTTTTTTATATTTCTTGGTGTGGAGACTGCAGACATCGTAAGTCTTTGAATAGGCCCAACAATCATTCACATTGTAAATATGATTCTAAAATGCTGCAGTTCAATTGCAAATGAAATTTTTAAATTCAGTCTTAAACCATTAATTATGTATTCATTTTTTTGGGAATTATTGAAAAGATTTACTTCTAAGGCTCTCGTCTGATCAACCAGAATTTCCTCTGTTTCTGAATTCAACACTTACAGTTACGATATTAATGTTTACTGTTATGTCAGTTGACCAGGAAAATAGAACTAATAACCAATTCATGATATATCTGTGGTAATGAGTATTATACTCTGTTAATTTATAGTGACTGTCATATTTATATTTTCTATTCACATAAAAATAAAATCTTCGTATACATTCCAAATAAACCTTAGATTTAAGAAAGCTTTAATTCTGTAACAGTTGTCTCTATCCACGATTGCTCCATACAAAAATACATTTTCTTATAGTATAGAAAAATCATATGCTAGGAAAGGGGAAAACCTAAAAGCTCATTAAAAAAAAAAAAAAAAAAAAAAGCCGACCTACCTACCCTATTTTAAAATTTGATGAAATAGGAAACACACATATTTTTTTTTTTGGCCTTATATCTTATGAATACTCAAAACATGGTTCATTCATATACCATTGTAATTTGTTTTTAAGGCTTTAATCAGGTATAGGTGCATCTACACAGTTATCATAAACATAATATCAAAGGTTCCATTTTCTGGTTATTTGGTGAATATTAAAATGGGGCAAGAAAATTGTGAAAAATAAAGTGTGACTGTGTCACTACCTCAGTATGCAACACACCTAAGAAGAAGCCAATTAGCCCCACTCATAGTATATATCTCCCCAAAACAGGAGCACAAAACTGTCAAGTGTAATTATTTATTAAACAACATGTGTGATTATTGAATTTTTACTTGCAACACCTACACTAATTATAACAGTTTATTTTGTGCTTTGAATTATAAATCTGTAAAACACAAAACTTGAAGTTAAAAAACTGGACTAAAATTTGTACATTAGCAGCTATAGAAATCTTTTGGAATAGGTAATCTGGTGAATTTAAGATTTATAAACTGAGAGTGAAATGGGGAAGTATAATAAATTGGTTTTTGATGCTTACTGTTAATATCTTTTATCATAAACATAAGTTTTACATTGAACAAACTAAAGAAATAAAGATTATAAATTTGTATTTCCCAGTATTTCCCAGTTTAGTGGAAAACAGTAGTATTTACCGGGACAGGAAATACCGGTATTTGCCAACGGTAATTCCCAGCACTGGTATTTCCCGGCCAACCCCGATTTACAGTAAACAAACTTTAATTTGTAACAACATTATTCTGTGATTTACTGACACAAACTGGTTTGCCACGACTAATTTTCCAAGTAAGCCTAATAAAGACTTGTGTTGTTATAACAGCCATACGACAAGGGCTGGTTTGGGGCAAGAAATATTCGCGACGACGATGCTCTCGCGAACCTCACAAAAAATTCTCACTTGTGAATAAAAGTTGGTTTGCAATATATCGATATTTTATGCATACTAGAGAAAATTTTCCTGAATGTCTGCCCATTACTTTTAATTTCTTTAATTTGTAAATGTAAGGCTATAGCCAAGTTGTATTTTATTTAGTATTTTGTTCCGCAGAATGTTTGATCAAGTTAATTGCTGTATAAAAAGTTTTTATTAATCAAGTTAAAAAAAAGTTCTTCATTGAACAATAAATTGGAAATCATAGCTGTCGTTGAATAACTAGAGCCATTTTAACAAGACTTTAGACTTTCAGTAGGGCGTACCTATCTATTTCTTGCGCAAAAACAAGTAAAAAATGACATGGTTTCAAGCAAAATATACACAGATTGCGTAGTCTTAGCTCAAAAGCCAGAGAAATCTTGTTGATTTCAAAGAGCCTGACTGAGTGGCCAGCAATGAAATAGACAGGCCTACGTCACATTGCTGTTTGACACAACTACACAAAGTTCAAGCTCTTGTTAAAATGGTTCTATCTGTGACCTTACCGCAAGTATCTTTCATTTTTTTGTTTATTATCCTACCCTTACAATATGTTAACTAAGATCTTGTCGAGTGTGAATTGCTTTGTTAAATTAAATTAACGTAGCTCGAGGGTTTGCTGATGTCACAATAGGAATCGACGTATAGAGTTGACCGTCCTAGTTAACTCATACATATTTTTTAAAATGACAAATGAGATATTCAGAAGCATGAAAGAAAATTTTTCAAAAAGCTTAAATTACTGTTTATACAAACATTTATAATTATCAGGTGCTGAAAACTTAAAGATGTCATATACATTCAATGTCACATTTTGTTCTATAAAGTATGAGTGTGGGTTGGAACTCTTCCATTTAAAATCATGTTTTAAAATAGACAAGTAAATTAATTGAACCATATATGCATTAACTTGGCTTTTTTTTTTTTACAATTATAACTTCCTTAATTTTAACTACCAATCAAAATTTTAAAATTCTTTTGGCTTGAGCTAATTATTTTAATACGATTACAAACTTATTATGTCAGAAGTTGTCTGGCAATTATTTTTTTTTTGCATTGATTGACTCAGAGAGTCATAAAAACAAATATAGCAATTTTCTATATCTTTGCAGCCTCACATTATTCATTTTGCATTTGTGCATTTGATAACATTCACAATATTGTCTAACTAGTATTTACATGTTCTAAAATGTGTTTATCACCTAGTCATGTCAATAGATGCATTTCAAATTTTGGGTTCTCTGACGTGAAGAAACGATGACGTCGGGCTAACATCTAGTGAAAATATAAAGGGTGTGAGTTTGAGAAATCTTTTAAGTCTTTAAAGTTGTTTTTGCAAAAATTGGCTGAGGACACATACTGATTACATTTTATGAATTGATTCATAATTATCTTCTCTGTTATTATGTTAAGTATAATTAATTTCATCTGAATCGTTTAAAAGTTTGGAGCATACCAATCTTTATTGAAATTCATGGCCCTTGGGTCAGGGGTTCAGGAGATGGGGGGGGGGGGGGAGGCAAATATAGTGTTAATGCATATAATGTTTAAAAATCCTCTTCTCTATTCTCACACATCTGTATGAAAAACTGACTTCATAATTATGTTTACCAGGAAGTCCTCTACTAATACACAGGGGTTAAGCCCGTTTTAACATTAATTTCAATGTAACCATAAATAAAGAAAGGGGTCGAACTCTGACCCAGATAAAAAGCTACCAGTTGGCTTCAAAAGCCTAATTAATCAATTAATTTTTAAAACACTCGCAATATGCTTGTATTTTTCATTAATTAAAGTAATGTCTGAGATACACTCGTGCCGAATTTCAAGTTGATGGGTCTTAAAATAGCGGAGATATACATCATTATTCTCTCGAAGTCGCCTGTTTATTTTTACTCGGACATTTACCAGTCCAGGGCTTACGATGGGATTTTGCATATGACAACAGCAGTATTGCAACAAGTCGAGAAATATTCGCACTAATCTTTAAAAATCTTACATCAAACGCAAGCTACTTACATACAAAAACTCCGATAAAATTCCTTAAATACTCTCCATACTGAACTTTTATTCTGCAACCACATTGACTTCTGACAGGGCCAGCCATTTTGACGTCTTTGAGAAAGACTGATTCTGATTGGACCATCAGGAATATTAACCAATGAAACTGAGTTTAACATTAGCTATCACAATGGCTGGTCTGGTCAGAAGTTGATGTGGCTGCAGAATAAAAGTTCAGTTTGGAGAGTATTCAAGGAATTTTATCGTAATTTTAAATGATATAAATAAAATAATTTTACAGATGAGTTTAAATTAAAGATTTCACCTGATGTGACAGATTGAAATAAATCCAAGATGCACACATTTTGGTCACTTTCACAAAACTCTCGGTACTTATTAAGTGATCAAAAGTTTATGCGACTCCTCGACAATTTTGTGTATGGGCTATGTTACTCAGGTGACCGTTAAGGCCTATTTGCCTCTTGTTTCAGCATGAAAGCGGAAACAAATCATTATTTTTTAAAGCCTAAACCAATATATCTGCTGCATTGTAGATAAACATGTATTGCAGTTTGATTACTTGAGGCGCAGATGGACTTGGACAAAAGTTCACAGTTTGCAGAGTATGATCCATAAAATTCACACAAGTCCTGCACAACCACTGGTGGTATTAATGATGCATTCCCAATGTCCTTATTTTGACAGTCTCAAGTCTAATGCGTGCTCTGATTTCACACATAAACAATTATACAGTTGCGTATTGGAAAATATATCACAACAATATCCGCATTGGCACGACCAGACTTGGCACTGCCAGTCTTGTATTTTAATATTCCTGTCCATAATCTTATACAAATAATGTATTCATTCTTCTTGGTGTATCATTCATTATGTCAGTTAATTTACAGCTTTTTTAGTGGATTTCTTCTTATCTATGTAACCCAGGGCAGACTACCATATTTTTCGAAAATTAGGTCGATACGGTTTAATGGGTGAAGGAGGCCGTTTTTTGGCAAAAAAATATAAAAAAGTATAAATAGGTCGACTTCGAAGAATTGGTCGAAATATTACCGCTAGTTTAAATGAATAAATGGTTTAAACCAATAACGTTATCATATAATAGCCTTCAAATCTTATTTCAGTTTTAAACAAAAAGGGAAATAAAATGCATTTCTTAAAAACATCATAAGAAAATTTCTGAAATTGCATGAACATTTTCAAACCAATTAATTCAGTTCGGCCGGGATAATTTAAGATCGTTTTTATGACTTCCTTGCTGGTGTTAACCGGGGGATAGTAACCTAGCCTGGAGGCATGACTACGGTAGCACATGCAACCCTGTGTCTCTGTGTGACTTTTTACTGTGTATATACACACGAGTCAACCCCTGATCTAATCGAAGCCTGCGGGCATGAGTAGCACGTGCCGAGAGTTCAACTGTGTATAAACAAATTAAGCGCTACCCAGACTGATTTCAGAGACACGTGGCTATGATTTCATCTAGAGTTTTATTTTGAATATACAGAAAAAACTTGAACATGTATTCTATTATAAAAACAAATCATTTTTTTTTTATTTCTACCCGACGATATTTCCCCCCGTAATTAACCTTTGTACGGTTCTCATTTTACTTTTACCACACGAAATCAATTTCACGTTTATCTTAAGCACACGATCAAAATGCATGACAGCATGTAATAATGTTTGAAAGATGATTCAGTCAGCGATCTAAGTAAGAAATGTAAGTAGAAATAAATTTTTTCACATTTAATTTGTTTAAATGAAAAATTACTACAGTATATTGATTAAAATCCATACGATTATACACAGAAATTCAAGCAGTATTATAGTAAACACTCGTGATTTTATTGGAGGGTTGTATAAATCTTTGCAAAATTTCATATCAAATTTTCCAAAAAAAAAACCAACATAAATAGAGCAAAGCAATGAATAAGGCGAGGTCCACATGTCAGGAAAGAAAAAATATCGACCTAGTTTCCGAAAAATAAGGTAATTGGGAGGATAAATGGATTTTATATAAGCACAACTGTATCATATTTTAAGCGGTTTATAAAAAAAATAAGATTTTTTATTATACCCCCGCAAACGAAGTTTAGGGGGGTATATTGGTTTCACCCTGTCCGTCTGTCCGTCCGTCTGTCCGTCCGTCTGTCCGTCTGTCTGTCCGTCCGTCTGTCTGTAGACGCAACTTTGTCCCCCCTATAGAATTTTTTATTACTGCATGGAACAGTTTGAAAATTTGTACATATGTTGAACACCATCTGAAGATGTGCACCTGCAATTTTTTTTAAGATCAGACAAGATTTAATGATTTTATGACAGTTTTCATTTTCCTTATTCTATATATTGTACACTAATGTTGAAAAGTAAGGGAGGTAATCCTTACAGATTTTATTAATTAATTAATAGAAAACACTCTAAAATATATTTATATAAATACATCCAGATGGAGTTTTTTGTCTTTATGTCTTAATTAATGAAAAAAAAATATTTTTTATAAGTTCTCTATCAACTGACAATGCAAAGTTTTTGTTTGTCAATGATAAATTCTTAGGAGCTAATAAGAACATCAAAGACAAGTGTGGCTGAATTCATTTGTCCCAAGGGAGACATTATCTGAGCCATGGTTCAGATGGAGCATGTGTTTAGGGGAAATTGATAATCTGTAAAGTGGGTGATGGTTTTGGGGCTATTTTAAAACTGTTTCATGTAAACCAAAAGGTCTATCATTATAAGGAAATGAATAATATAATTATTAATAAAGAAGTTAAACTATTTTTAGAGGTTGTTTAAATTTATTTGTCAAGTAAATTGATGAAGTGACCCTATTGGGCATTAATTTAAATGAAATTCAAAATTACTGATATGATTGTAGTGTTTTGGCAATTTTAAAATTGTTTGTAATATTAAATTTTCTTTTTTTACATATTTTTACATAGTATGGTAATTATTGTAATGTTTTGGGAGTTTATTAAATTTAACAAGTTCATCAAAGAAAATCATAGTCCTATGGGATCAATTTTCTGATATGGAGTTCCATTGTGCCATAGGAGAAAGTGAGGAAAATTTGAAACAACTAATTGCATCTGTCAAGACTCTTATTAGAAAGATATTGAAAGTTTTATCAACAGAAGAGCATTGCTTGGCTACCGGTATTTCTATTCACTGCAAAGGGAGGGGTTATTGTCATTTTGTTGGTTTTTCTTTACATTAATAAATAATTAAATTAAAAAAATATATCATCAAATACATACATTTGTAAATGTATTACTGTTATAGATATGTATTTACAGTGAAATTCTGACAATTTTGATTTTAATTTTTCTTTGTTAACTAATTTTTTTTTTTTTTTTTTACAATTCCAGAAAATTTTTTTTGTATGTGTTCCAAACCTTTATTATTCAATTCAATTATTTGTCCCATTTGAAATTAGCCTAGCGGGGGTATTAGTCCCATTAGGACAGTTCTAGTTTTTTGTCTGGTGTCCATCCATCTGTCTGTCTGTCTGTGTAAACTTTTTACATTTTCAACTTCTTCTCCAAAACCACTGGGCCAATTAATAAAGGCCCATGCTCTCTTTTAAAGGGAATTACTGAATACAGGGAATATTCGCCCCTGGTTTATTATCGCCTCTTTCACCCTCGTTGTCAGAGGGCGAATTGAAGTCTGGGCAAACTCAATGTTGCAAAGAAAATCTCTGTTAACACAACTGCATCTGGGTAAATCAAGACGGGGTGAAAAAGCTTGCAAGTGTAAATGAATACAGTAAGGTGTAAAAATTCACTGAATGTTATTTAAGTTTATTGCTTACAGAAAATTTCAGCTTGACGCCTTTGTGGCCGTACAGGCCTTTGAATTTTTGAATCAAGAATTTTTGGATGAGGTTGGCCCTCCCCACTTGGAAAACAATGCTACATACCTGAGGGCTAATTTTTTGAACAAGAAACAATTTAATATTTTCTGTGTAAAGATGGTACCATTTTTGTTATTTGAAAATTGTTGTAGTGTGGGCGACAAGACAAATTTCCGGTAATCATTAAACAACCAAGTATATTAATCTGTGCATTCACATTATCTGTGTAGGGTTGGCATAACAGATGTTATTAATGGATGTGTGCATGATTGGGGCCTTAGATCACACCTGCTTATCAAAATCAAAGTGTTTTTAATGTCAGTTAAAAATGAAAAGTATGAATATTATGTATGATTTAATACTATTCATTATATATTAGGATTTGTTTCATCTTTTAATATATACAATTGCAAATATGCTACCATATATGAACCTTTAGAATAGCAAAAACTTTCAATTCTGTAAGAACATTTTCGTGATGTCACAATGATAACTGCATGCACTTATTGCTTGTCGCTTCAATTATTGTAAACATAAAATCTTGGTAATTTTTGAACGATTTGTCTTTTTCAAACGTAAATATAAGTAATAAACAATAATGTTAAAAAGTTTAGCAGGATATGAAGTTGGATCAAATCTACTGAGAAGCTTTTTGGCTTCACCGGATTTGATCACGTGACCAACCAACTTCATATCCTAGTGACCTTTTAAATTGCTGTTTATTTCTTTAATACTGTGGAATCATAAGAATTCGTGGTGGCTCAATTTTCGTGGTATTCGTGGGTAGGCCTCCCCCATATAAATCCTCAATGAAAACAATTTTAGAAAGTGTTATCTTTGTTGCTGAAACAGTAACAGACGCATCCACGAAATAACATCCCCATGAATGAGCAAAAAAGTCATAATCCACGAAAATTGACCCCCACGAATTTAAATGATTCCACAGTACCCCTCTGCGACCCTACCAAAGCTACTAAACATGTAAACACATGCATTAATTTTTAATCGATGCAAAAATGGTAAGAGTTTTAAAACTTAGTAAAAGGTACTAACACAGATACTATAGCAAGACACATAGAATTGAAGACATTTACAGTATTTACAACAGAAAGTTTTTAATGAAAATTATTCACATTATAACTATTAGAAGAAAAAATGCTAGTGAAAGTTTAATTTTGCGAGTAAAAAAAATCCGCTTGCTAAAATTTGCGAGTGAAAAAAAAAGAAGTTAATTTCAATCTGTGTTACTGTTAAAATAATATATATATTTATTGTTTGTCCTTACATTAATTAAGATGGTGTCATTTTTCAGATTGATGATGGAAGCCTCTCAAGATGAAGTGGATGGACAAGATTTTGTCCAAATTAATGAAACAAATGCTAACTCAAATTCCGTAGAGAATTCTACTCATAATTATATGGATGATGACAACCATGTTCCAAGCATGCATCCTCCCTCACCAAAAGAAAATAGCTTTGGAAAATTGGAGAGAATAAATTCAAGAAACATATTTGAAGACTTGCTAGTAGAAAGTTCAACCAGTGGTGAAGAGGTTCAACATCAGACTTGTCCAATCAATGAAGATTCCAAAAAAGTGAATGATAAATCAATTTCACAAGAAAGTGTGTTAAGTCTGAAAAAAGTCTGTACTTTAGGGGCCAGACAGTGTTCAAAAGAAAGCAACCAGAAGTATAAGAATACCAAAGACAACACCAATTTATCTGATGAAGACCTACCTTCTGATGTAGTCAACAAACATGATGATTTGATTCATGTTACAAATGAGACAGACAACCCAGTACTAGTAACAAATGAGGAAGGAACCACAGAAGCAATAGACAAAGAAGTTGAAAACGAGGATAGAACAAATGAAGAGATTGGCAGCAAAGAAAAGGAAAAGGAAGGAGTAATTAAAGTAACTGATAGCCAAGAAAAAATGGAGGATGGGACTACAATGGAAACAGACAACCAAGAAAGAAAAGAGGGAGAAACTTTAGACAGTACAAATAACTTAGAGGAGAGGGAGGAAGGAACATCAGAAAATTCAAATGATCTAGAAGAAGAGAAGGAAGGTAGTAAAGAAGAAACAGAGAGCCAAGTTAGGATGTTGGATGAAGCTTCTTCAGAGACAATGAACCAAGTTGGGAAGGAAAATGGATCTACCAAAGAGAGAGACAAGCAAGAAGTGAAGGAAGAAGAAACTGTAGAAAAGCAAAACAGCAAAGAAGAAAAGGAGAAAGAGTTATCAAAGGACACAACAAATAAAATTGTAGAGACTAGCAAGATACTTTCTGCTTCTGGGGAAACATCAAATGAGACACCTAAAAATTCTTCCTCTAAACAAGTCAATAATGACAATACTGAAGTAGATTTAGAAAAACAGGATAAATTACCAGAAGATACTGACAATGAGGATAAAAGTAAGTAATTAAATCCATATGAAATTTATCATATAAAAAATATATTTGGAAATATCAGTTTTATGTCAAATAAAAGTTGGTAATCTCAACCACTGCTTCTATATGATTAAGCCTTTCTATATTAAATCCTTGCATCTCTCAATGTTATTTTATTCATTTGCATTTTAATAAAAATATTTGGTTGTAAGTGCCATTTATAAACATTCATGTTTTCATAAATGAATTACAATCAACTATAAACCCTGACAGTTTAAGTAAGCGTGCAAGGTTAAAAATATTTGTTTATGGTAGATTTTCAACAGTATATGCAGACAAGTGTTATGTTTGACCTGAATGGTACCGTATAATTTCCTTATCTATTTTAATAGAAAATTAATCTGACACTGGAATTGATCTCTTTTGATGTTGATATATGTTGTTTGTGAAAAACTTAAATATTTTTTGTTAATGTTGATGGTTTTATACATCTATGTGGTCCCCCACACATGTAGCCTTCCATCAAGGACTCTCTTATCATGAAGATGCCCCCAATAATTTTTGAATGGTAAATCTTCAGGAAATTGAATGTTATGTATATCTTTAAGGGACCTTATAGTAATCTTATCTACTTAATAGGAAACCAATCTGACACCATTGAAAATGAAACAACACATTCAGTTGGGGACAAAATAAAATTACTTGAGCAGGTATGTCACTTTAAACTATTGTTTAGTATACAACTAAATCTTTTTTCATATCTTAAATGCATAGGTTTTTTTTCAAAACTTATTTTCTTTACTAGAGTAAGTATGTCAGAATAAGCCAAAACCTGGAGTGAAATAGTGAGATTTTAAAATATTTAAAGAATCTTTCCTTGCAGGCAACTGTCCAATTTTTCGTAAACACATTGTGTCTATTTTAAACAATTGTTTCAAGGTTATCAATAGTTTGAATAAGACTGAAATCTTATTAGAATGAATTTGATTGTTGAATATGCTGCATATTATAACAATCTCCAATCCTCAGAATGTTTAATAAATCCAAATTATCCAGAATTTTTTTATCCTTACCATAAATTGGCCTTTAATGTAGACAAATTTAATAAATCTTAAGTGATTATATTATGTTAAGCCCTGCAACAAAGTTGTTGGTTTAGTTGCTCCACGGAGACCTATTACCTAGAGGTAAATGGGTTTGAGCCAACATTGCAACAGTACAACCTTTTTTTCTAATTCGATCTCATATTATTTATTCCATTATATTCAGCATGGCCAAAATTGCTATAATTTTGTAAAATGAATAGATACCCTCAAAAAATTTCTTTATAATCTGGTTCATTTGTAAAATTTGAAAGAATAAGTAACATTTTTAGAATAAAAAAATACTTTGAGGCTGATGATCGGATAGAACCTTAAGCAGATTTAAATAAGTTTGAGATTCTAGCTTATTATGGCAGTGTACTTGAAAAAACTTGTGAAATCTTTACACAAATTCTATTATGTCAGGTGTGAATCTTTTGCATTTTAATCTTTAGATTATATATAAATTATCAAAGATAGATCTTATAGGAAAAATGTGTACTGTTTCATATTATTACTTATGTGTTGGATAACTTACCAAGTATAGTGAAGGTTTGTGTGATGAATATTACATGTTTTTTGTTTGTTTATGCTTTAGATTGAAGATAAAACTACAAAACCAGAAAGTCAAAATGATACTGTAGATCTAGATTGTGAGGAATCAGAAAACCTAGTGATTGATATCCAAGAGAATAGTTATGAATCAAATGTAGAAAATAGTGTAGGAAAAAAGAATGTCGATCTAAGTTCTGCAGAGACAAAGGAAGATAAATCTAATCAATTAGGGAAATTGATAGAGGAATCTAAGGAACAAAAATTGCCTGAAGCTGTAGATATACAGGAGAATACTGATTCTATAAATGGAGAAAATCTTGTTCGGAATTCTAATGATGTCAATACTGATGCTGTAAAGCAGAAAGAACCTGAGCGAAGGGATAACCAAAGTGATTTTGAGGATGGTGTTGAAGAAATACAAACTCTATTACAAGAATTTGTGAATTCATCAAGTAAACCTGTAGTCATATCAGACAATAGCAAGGCATCATTGGCTGGAACTGAATCACAGATAGATTCATCACAAAAAGGATCAACAACGGAAGCAGCCTGGTCTACAGTTGGATTAGATAGATGTTCTTATTGTCTGTTCACAACTGATCAGAAGGAATTGCTTGAAACCCATATGTCATCTTGCTCAAGAAAAAATACCAAAAAAGAAGAAATCTGCCTAGTGTATTCAAGTAACAACAAATATGGATGCAAAAATTGTCTTTTCATGTCAGCTCAAAAAAAGAAATTCGAAGAGCATGTTGCCTTTCATATTCTTGCAGACCCTTACATTTGTCTCACTTGTATGGTCACATATGATTCAAAGAAGGAAATAGAAAAACATGTTAAACAAGTACATTCCAACAAAGTGGTGAAGTGTGGCTTAAGAGGATCAAAGAAAATTAACAAAATTATTGAAGAGCTGCATAGTAAAAAGGAAGTAACCTTTATTGGAAGAAAGGTTGAAAAGAAAGCATTGTTGCCCATGATTGATCAGAAGGAAAAACCTGCTCAAAACTTTTCCATTACAACAGTAGGATCTGAAGGGTCATTACCAGTTACTGTTGAAGCATATAATTCCAAAATTGCAAAGAACAGACAGTATAAATTTGGACAGGATAATGGATCTCAGATAACCACTAAGCCCAACACAACTACCATTTTATCAGTTCCAAGTATTCCTAAATTTACACAAAGTGTAAGTTCAATTCAACCAAAAACATTTTCAGCACGTGCAAATGCTCCAATATTTTCACTTGCAGGATCAGTTTCCAGTTCAAGCATGCCAGTAATAGCGTCTTCAGTCCACCAAGCAGTTCTTGCTCAGCCACTAACATTTCCTGGACAAGCAGCTGTCCGAGGTCCAGTTCTATGTACTGTTAGTAGTCAGTCACAGCCAATGATTCTTGTTCCAGTTCAGCAAATTCAAACAAGGGGCGTCCTTGCTGGACCATTTCAGATAAAATCAGGACAAGCAGGGTCCCAAATTTTGCCAGTCTCAAAGTCACAGTTTGTTAATATCAGCCCAGCACCCCCAAAACCAATTTCTGCAACTGCAGGCACCCAAGCTCAAAGAGTAATTGTTGTTAATACTGGAAGTTCATTAACAACAAGTACTGCCCAAATCAATAGCAATAACCAATTAAGCCAAACCAGGAATACCATTCCAACAACCGTTAACATGATTGGCATGCAGCCTGTCAGTTTAAAATTGAAGCAGCAAGTGGATTCTTCAGCTGGGGATGCTAATGGAAAATCTGCTATTATAAAACTTACAGTTAACCATGGTGAGAGTGCAACAAAACCTGAAAATCAGCTAATCTTCAAAAAAACTGGATCCGTATATTTTTGTCATACATGCAGTTACAAATCAGATTTTGAGGAAAACTTTGTAAAGCACATATGGGAGCATATGCACATAAAAAATATGTGTGCAGTTCAAGAACATCAAATATACAAGCAAAACGTGCAATGCAATATTGTTACAAAAATAATGGATAATTTAAAATGTGCAGCTGCTGAGGCCGAGAAAAAACAGAAAACACCATTAGAATCCAAAAATACCATACCAGAGCAGATTGTCCTCAGTTCTGATGAAGAGGAAGATGTTTCAAAGCAACAGCCAGCTTCAGCAAGTAATGAAGAATTGGATTTGAATGCCAGTGCAAATGATCTTCAAATTAGAATAACAAGTACATTCAGTCTGAGAGAATCTGATAACTTTTCAGACTTTACAGCTACAGAAACAAAGGATACAAATGAGAGTGCAAAATACATTGATGATATGAATCCTGTAATTGAAGGAAAAGAAAATGAAATGATTCCAGAGAAAGAAATGTTTAGGGAGCTATCGCCTGATAGAGAGAGCAATGTAGGAGAAGTAGGAGAAATTAATGATTTGGTAGCAGAAAATAGAAAAGGCACTGAATCTGATATTGCAGGCAATATTGCATCTAGTGAGGATAGCAACAGTAGATTTGAAAAATATCCACAATCTGTTTCTGAAAATACTGAATTGGACCTTAATTTCTCAGAGGGATCCACTTCTTCAAATTTGAGAGAAAACAGTGATTCATCAAATAAAATAGATGAACAGAGTGATTCATCTAATGGAAAAGATAAAGAATCACCAAAGACTGAAGAAAACAAAGGAATTTCTTTGAAATTTTACCAGTGTGGATTTGAGAGCTGTGGATTTGCAGTGTCCACTTCAACTGAATTTAGGGAGCATATTTCTCATATACATTCAGGAGCAAAAGAATTCAAATGTGCACATTGTGGTCATAAAAGCTTCACGGAAGAATGCCATTTTCGACACATATCTTGCCATGCAAAAAACCAATCAGGATTGTTGTTTAAATGTGCAGACGGTTGCAAATTTGCGTCAAATATCTTGAAACATTTTAATGAACACTTGGAAACGGTACATCCAGCGTTGAATTCATATAAGTGTTCCTCATGTCAAGAGGTGTTTGAAAAAATAAATGGACTTATTAACCACTGTGAAACTAACAAATTGCAATTTGTATTGTGTCCTTATTGTACCATGCGTGATCCAAATAGAAGGGTTATTTTGAAACATATTTCAACATCTCATCCAGGGAAACCAAGACAGATAACTGTCACAGCACAACTTGTATGCCAAGAAAGAGAAATGAATTCATTCTTGGCCCCAAAAGCCAAAGCTGTCTCTCCTGGGCCATTATCAGAAGAGAGAAAGGGAATACTGAATAGAGTGGATGAATTACCAGTTGAATTGGACAATATTAAAGTTGAAAAGAACGACAGTATTGAAGAGGAAAATGTAACAAATCAACAAAACGAATCAGAATATCATTGCTCAGAAAGAGATAGTCCATATTTAGATGTCGTTTCCATTGCTGGAGACGGACAGACTTATGAAAAAACGGGTTACAAACTTGGAATTGGAGCATTAATAAGATGTAACAGGTGTTCTTATCTTGCTGGAAGTAATTTACTTTTAAAGAAACATAGAGTCCAACATGCCAGGGGGAATGACAGAAGTAGGCCTTTCTGTTGTCCTGTCTGTCCTACTTCAAGTGATTCAATTATGAAATTTGAAAAACATATCAATCTTCATGAAGGTGACCATGAAATTAAAATGTTTATGTGTGAGCTGTGTAATTACCAAACTAATGTCTCTGACAAGATCAAATTTCATCTTCAAAAAAGTCACAAAGGATTTGACCCGAGACGAGGTTACAGAACTAGAATGTTGAGAGTTTCGGTAACAGTGTACGCCTGTGAAATTTGCCAGAACTTGTACAAGTCAAGAAAGGAATATGAAGCACACATGTCAAAGCATGGGGTGAAAGTGAAACCTCTTTCAATTGACAAACATCATTGTGATTGCTGTTCCTTTAGTTGTGACAATTTGGCTAGCTTGATTGAACACACAAGAATACATTTACTAGTTACAAATTCATCACCAGCTGATGAAGTGAAACAACAGAAAGTCAAACAATACTCTGGTCCAAAAAAACCATTTTACATTCCTCCAGGAAATGTTTTCAAAGACTTCATATCATGTAGCGAGTGTCCGTTTAAAACCAAAACAAGGCTTGACCTGTTGCGTCATATTAAAAGTCATCAACATTTGGAGCCAAAAATGAAAAAAATGCAGAAAAAAGATGCAAATCCTCAAGAAAGAACAACAAGAGAACTTATAAAATTTCAGTTTGGAAAAAGAAAACATTCCTCTGACAACGAAAGTAGTAAACGCAAAAGGGAGATTAATTCTGAAAGTGAAAATGAAGAAGAAACTTATGATGACCATGATTTCCCAGTTCCAAAAAGAAAACAGGTAGCCATGAAGTCTACAAGTGGAGCTAAAAGTATTAAACAGTCACATTCATACTTTCTGGGTGGTGACATTCTTCACAAAAAATTACAACCTTGCTTTACAAAGGAGGAAGATGAGCCGATGTTCCAGTGTGTGATGTGTAAAGATGTGTTTGAGGACAAATATAGTCTTCACAAGCACATTTTGGACCACATAGATGTTTCTTTTTACAAGTGCAGCTATTGTGAAAATGGAGAACTTGAAATATCTTCAATGGTTTCACACATACAGAAAATGCATCGCAAACCAATAAAGCACACACGTGTTTCAATGGAAATCATAGAAGATGATATCAATAGAGCGATTCATGCATTGAAAGCGAAGCAACATTGGGGAGAACCTGACTCTTCTCTTCTGGATATAAAACCTAATGTACTTGACCAGAAAGCTTTTTCTCCTTATGTTGAGCAGAACATCGACTCTCCTTCTGTCTTGACAAATATACAAAGTTCAATCATTCTGAATCAACCAAAATTGGCATCAACTCCAGAGAAAAACAAACTACCAGAGTGTGTCATTCCTTTTGGTTCTAGCTACAAGTGCATTGTTTGCAATCAACAAGCTATCCAGTCCTACATTTTGGTCAGGCATGCCATGACACATTGTTCCTTAAAAAGGTTTGTGTGTCCATACTGTGACAAGCGGTCTCACTACAAATCTGATGTATGCAAGCACATTCATATGAAACACAAAGGTAACAAAGTTTTTGTGGCATACGACAAAACCAATCTGGAAGAAGATGCACAGTATATTGCCCCTCCTATTAAGGAACAAATTTTAAATGCGCCTGATAATGACTTGCAGAATAAGTCTACAATAAGAGATGACGTTGAAGAAAATGTTGATGATGTTATAGTGAAAAAGGAACCTGAGACAGACACTCAAGTAATTGAAGGTAGTGACAGAAAAGGGAAGAAGGTAGTAGTTGGATTTAGATCAGTATATAAATGTCTTCTTTGCAAAACAACGTTTAAAGGAAAAGGTAAAATTTATAAACACATACGGGAAACAAAATGTAAACGTCCTTTATGGCGTTGTTCTGCTTGTAAAACAAGGAAGTTTAGAAGCGACAAAGAAAAAGTAATCAAAGACCATGTTAAGGAAGTACATCAACTTGCCAAAGATGCCAAACCTGTGCTTTGTGCTATAAATGGAAAAGTTCGAAAACATACCTATCCAATAACAGTTCTTAAGAATGCAGGAACACATGACACAAGGAACACTACTGAATTCGGTAGTGAAGAGACAATCAAAGAAAGAGAATTGAGCGGGGCCATTGCAACGGTTTTAAAAAAGGGTAATTTATGGAAATGTTCAAACTGTCCATACTTAACGAATTCCCGAGCAAACTGCGTTCGCCATACATTCACCCATTCTATTTTTAAAAAATTCGGTTGTCCAGTTTGTTCATTTAGGGCAAAATGTAGTCGAAGTATCAAAAACCACTTGAGAAACTGTCATCCACGGGAGAGAATAAGATTTAAGATATACACAGAAGTAAATAACTCTCCCAAGAAACCTCTTGAAAGTCAGAAAGTCAAGGAGGAAAAAGTTGCCATGACGCCTGAACAGTCTGTGTCTTTCCAGTGCTTTGATTGTGGATTGGTTTCTGAAAGGAAATCAAGCATGTCTAAGCATATAAATGCTAAGTGCTGTACACCTCTGAAAGGTTGTTCTGAATGTGAATATATGACCATTAAAAAGGATGAAATAGCAGATCATTTAAAACAATGTCACAAATCAGCAACATCAACTGATTTGCCTTTAAGTGATAAAATAATAACAGTTAATCCAAATGATGAACCAAAGTCACCGGTGAAGGCTGAGAAAAAGTCAAAACCATTTTCGTTGAAACTTAAGCCACTAATCAAATCCCCGATATCAAAACCCCTATCAAATGAAATGAAAATGTGGAGCGAGGAAAATGAAGAACAAAGTATAGACTGCCCAGAGTGCAATGAAACTTTCTTTGAGTTAAGAACATTTAGAGACCATTTTGTAAACAAACACCATGGCAAGAAGATGTTATGTGGGGAGTGCGAAGAATATGCTGCACATCTTCCTTCTCTGATATTTAGGCATGCAAGACTCTTTCACAACCAAACAAAATTGGAGGATATCAAGATCAAAGCTGTTTCACAGAAAACAATTGAAGAAAAAGGACTTGATCAGCGTTTAGTTATTTTGTATAGATGTCCAAAATGTGGGAAAATCTCAAGAAGATGTTCGCTTAAAAAACACATTTACACCCATTACAATTACAAGCCGTATCAGTGCAACCACTGTGTTTTCAAATGCAGGATACCAAAGAATATCAAAAGCCACATTTCAAAAATTCACCCAGGTAAACCTATGACTGATTTTACGTTTCGCAAAAACCTAAAACTGGAAAAAGAAATATCAGACATTTTGGAGTCGAGCAGATATCAAACACTGTCAAGGAAATCACAGCTGAATGCATCTTTGGGAAAGAATCAAACATCTTCATCTGAGAGAATCGTACCAAGCAGGAAAATGAAAAAAGGACATGAATCGGATGAAGATGAGGAAGAAGAAAAGGATGATGAAGAGGAAGAGCCAGAAGAAGAAGAAGAAGAAGAAGAAGAATCTGAGGAGGAAGATGGAGAACCTCGGGGTGATTTGAAGAATATGTTTAGTCCATGCCACAATTACAAGGTGGAATTCGACGACCGTCGACAGAAAACTATCTACAAATGCAGCATCTGTCCTTACCAAAGCACTGTGAACAAAACTATGGTTACTCACTTTTATCATCATGTACCACATGTTTTCAAGTGTCCTTATTGTGATTTCCAAGGCTATCCTAGGTAAGTTTACAATATATATTGTATATTAAGAGGAAATCAATTTCATATTTCCCGAAAACATGTAGATTTTCAAATATTTTTACTTGACAGATCAAAAATTGCAAACCATATAGTGAAGCTTCATCCTGGCAAAGCTGTTCATGTTGTTGATTTAAGGCAACGTATGGGAAATTTGAAGTTTCGAAATTATGAAATTAGGACACATTCATCTAAATCCAAGCAGAAACCTAAGAAAAATATGCCTATCATGGCAAGGGAAACACGTTGCTTAAATGAAAGTCGGGCAACAGTTTTTCGCAAAAGAAAAAGAGATCAAGAAGGAACAGGTATGTATAAAATGTAAATTCATAAAAATGAGATCTTGTGATATTTACCATCAAAAGTTCTATTTGATTATCATTGATACTCTTTTTTTCCAGAAGCATCAAAAGAAACAGGTAAACTTGTGTACAGCTGTAACTACTGTAATCACAAGGCTAATGGGCTGTATCACTATCGACAACATTTGGCAAGCCATAATGGCTTCAAACATCTTGTTCCAGGAACACAGATAGAGTCGAGATTGAAATGCGGCTATTGCTCTTATCTTGCTGTCGATGATGATGACTTCAAATCTCACATGGAATATCATTTTGCAACACGCCCATTTTCCTGTCCGTACTGCAACTTTTCACAGTATAGGGCAAGTGGGATAACAAATCACATCAAACGCTCTCATCCAGGAAAAACAGTTGACGTGGTTAAAGAAAGTGACAGTAGTTGTCATATCGGTCATGAATTTGATGCTAAAGCAATGATTGTGGATTTCGAACCAAACGTGAAACTTACGGACATTTTTGCAATGGATCCGGAGGACTTTGAAAAACTGTTGAATAAATGCGAGGTGTGTGTAATTGATTTAAATTACATTCCAGACGAAAAGTTCGATGCAGTATCAAAAACACTTGGGTTGGAAAACGAAGAAAGAAATGTTGATGATGAACTTGAACCAAATGCTAAAAAAGTGAAGAGAGAAAATGTATGTGAAGATAAACAACAATTAGACGAGTCTGAAGATTTGGAAACCATGATAGCTAATGGCGAACTGAAAATAGAAGAAAACCAAAAATATGATGATGTGAGTGACGATGACCTTGATTGATCTAGAACTATAATGAACTTTCACAGTTGTAGTAAATTTGAGATATCAGTTACATGGTGAGAACAGGTTGACGTAATAAACTGCTTAAGTAAAAGGTGCCTCTAAAGCTCCAATTCATATATATTGTGCTACGAAAATGAGCTATAGTAGGTGATTCTTTTTTATACCAGTAGATGTGTTATTGTTGACCATGGTGTCCACAAACAACTGTTCATATTCAATATCAATTTGGTGCTTTTATACCTCAATGTAGTATTAGTAATGTTGTTTTGTTTTTTAAATAATTAGTTGTAATTAAATGTAACATTTAAATGTATGTCCATTTTTATCTTCTTCAATATATTTGATTTAACGAACTTATCTGCTGTTTAACAAATTTCACAGAAAGCAATTGAAGTAATTTAGCGTAGAATGCATATAGGGTTGAAACTCATTTTAGGTAATAGAACTGCCGTTTCAATCTTCAAAAATCTCGGAATTCAAGTCAAAGTATCGATTATATGTACAATATTTTACAAACTTTATTACATGCATATGTATCGTGCAACTGATCTTTTAATTGACAGCGATGTTGAATGTCATAAAATTGCTTGGTTCTATATTGCGTTGTGGTTTTTCCTTCGTTTATTCTAATCTAGGTATGTGTGCTAAATATTTTTTTCTCTTTGCTATCCATGGTATCCAAAGTATAATTGGGGAAAAAAGAAGTCTAACATGCAATCGAATTTTGAAAAAAATCGAGGGTATTCAGGTGCGAAGTCCTAGATCAGTATTCGAAATAATCGTGTCAGAAGCTAATATGTTTGAAATTTTACTGTTATAAAAAAATGTGAAGGAGTCCTCTGAATCTCCAATGAACGTCAATCCTTTCAAATCATTTCAACTCGATGTGCAATATTTTCGAGTTAAATAGAATTAAGAATACTATTGCACATCTATTTACTTATTTAATCTTATTCCTAATAGAGGTATTTAAAAGAAGGGACGTAATGCCCAATGTTCGTTGGTGCTTGGAATTTCTAATTGCCATTTGGACAATTTTTGTCGGGCACTGATTTTTCGGATTAAGGTCTATAAGGTAAACCAATGAGTCTCTGTGAAAACATATCCCTCCGTCAAAGTCAAGTGTACAGTTTATTTTTACAACAGAAACGTTATAAGATATCAGAAGTCGCCATTACGAAGCGGTAAAATTTGATGTTTCATTTGACTACACACAGTTCAGGTTTTTTATTATAAAAATGGAAATATATATTTAAAATATTATATCCATTACCTTATAATCAAGCATTAGTTATACCCCCGCAAACGTTTTTGTTTGGTGTTTTTTTTTTTGGAGGGGGAGGGGGGCCTATATATGAATCACCTTGTTCGTTCGTCTTTCCGTCTGTCTGCAAATTTCGTGTCAGGTCCACATCTTTTTTATCATATGTAGAAACATTAGAAGTTCTTCACACATAGATAGCTTATGACCTGAGGATGTGCCATGATTTGCCCCAAGGTAAATTGGGCAGAGTGAAGGTCACTATTTGGAAAAGGAGGTTATTATTTCACACAGAGATTGCTTATGACCTGAGTGTGCCGTGACCTTGGCGTTATAAAATCTTTTTTAATTAAACTTTAACATTTCGACCCAGAAAATGTGGAAATAGGGAACCGGATAATCTTGCACATGCTTAAAAATTTGGTTGACCCTTTTCTCTAATTAATACAAACTAATATGCTCTGCATTTTCTGATTTAGAATAAAAGGGCAAAATTGGAATTTTCAAGTTCATATTTCAATAGCAACTAAACATATCTTTTTAATTTTTTAGAAATATAATACATAAACAAAATTGATGAATCATTGTTATTTACAAGCCAATGCCAACTGGAGGTACACGGAAATTTGCGGTCCCCCCCCCCCCCCCCCCCCCACCATCCCTTATAATTTCGAATTCATAATGAAAACCTGCTTTTTTTAATGTCTTTCATATTTTCATTTTCTCCAAAATTGCTTTTTTAAAGATGTTAGTTTCTAATTTTAGCTGAAGCAGTCTAAATTTGAGAGTTTTAATATTATTATCACTACATAAGTGGAACGGGTTTAATACATGACGTCGTATTGATGACGTCAAATGCGGAAATTTTATATACATAGGGGTTGAAGGGATAGCGGCGATGAAAGAAAAAATGGCGAACAATGCCTTTAACGAATTGTGTTCAGCTTAAATCAACTTTTTGTATAAATGGACCATGGACGCAAAACTGTACAGGAGGATGAGATATGTTAAAAGTGTAAATCTCCAATATGATGAAGGTTTAAATTAACATATTTATTCTATTCCTGAAACGGTTTGGGTCTACTAAGTAAGTTAAAGCTTTAGAAGATATCCAAGTATCTGCTACAAGGATTATAACAGGTCTAAGAATTCACTCACCCAGTTCTGCGTTACTAGTATATGATGAATAGGGAATTGATCAGATAGAAGAAAGGTTTACAAACTCGCTCTATCTAAAAATGGTCTATGGACTTGCCCCAGATATCTACCGGATTTACTTATACACTTGTACCTCAAAACAATTACTAAGACAGTATGATTTTAAATTTGTTTTATCTCAGATAAAAAAAAAAATATGACAACCACTGCACTGGCAAGGAATATCCAATAAATGACGAAACAAGACAGACTGAAATCCAGGCACAGATAATTAAAAAATTCTTCGATAATTGTAGACAGTTTTCCTGTGTATGTTATAACATCGCACATGCGCAAACCACACACTGTGACAATGTCAATGATCGCATGGATTTTAGAAACTGAGCGTTTTTGTAGGAACGGATGGAAACAATATTACGTTGTTACTTTCTTGGATTTATTATCATTTTGCTACTGTGTTTGATGTAGTGCCGCCGGGGTTTTCAAAAAGATGTGGACGTTATGCACTTTGTATGAACGACACACGTTCATGTGAAGTAAGGCAGCTCTGTCTGTGCAAAATAATATGGATACCTTAGAAATTTTTTCAAAGAATAAATGTACTTTGTATTTCATTAATTGTTGTTTTCTTTATTCTTTATTACAAACATTTTACCACAATGTGTTGTTCGTGCATTTAGAAGTCCGTGCAACCTGAATGCCTCGATCGGAAAGCAACCGACCGTAACTTTCTCAACCGGTATATACCCAGTGGCAGTAAAGGAGCGACCCAAACTAATAAGGCGACCAAATGCTTTTATGAGTTCATGTCAGCTTTAAGGAGAGAGCTCAAGTAGACACACAGGCGTATACTCGATTACTTGGTACGTCGTCAACGGTAGCTAAGATGTTCATAGCATAATACAGTTGAAAATATCTGGCTGATAGGAGGGAGAAAGATACAATGTAGGTATTCCAACGGCAGTAGTTAGGATATGTAAGGCCTTGTTGGCGGCTGTTTGGTGACCTCTCTATTTCAGTCATAACCTCTCATTCCATATATCTTGGAGGATACTCTGTAATATGTTAGTTGTTCACTTTTCTTCTGTTTTCAACATTTCAACCAGATTCTGTGATCATTCTTCCAACCTCCTCTTTTCTGTATTTATTTATATAGAAATTTCTTGATTCAAAGAAAGAATACTTTATCGATAAAAAAAACTTGAGGACTGACCACGGTCATCTTTAATTTTTGCCAACTTTATTTATAAGATGATTTTGAGTTTATTAGTCACAATGTCAATGCTGGCATTTTATGATAAGCACAAAAATTTGTTACCAGCATTTCAACCTGGTTGGATGATGATTTGTTGATGTTTCTTTGCCCTTTATTAAAACCATCAATTACCATGGTCATCAAAGATACTAGTGTGGCTAAAGCGAGCCGAAAATCGGTCTTATTTTGTTCAATCGATCTCCCCTTCTATATTTATCTATAGAGAAAGACAAAAACTATGAAGTTTTTGTGGTTTCATTAAATGTAAAGATTCTAATAGAATTTTTCTAACAACCCTGGTACCTGTACATTGTATAAATTTTGAAAATGCTTGACTCTATTTTGCATTGTGTTCTTCCGTTTTATTTTATGAATTTAGGGGTAGGTGCTCTACACTGTATATTTTTCTTTTCCATTCGTTGTATCCACCCTATAAATAAGTAAAATATGAAGGTTTTTTCTCTCAAAAAATGGCTTATCCTGATTATCCAAAAGTTGTCTAAAATCAAAAAAAGATAGGTGTTACTTACACTATAGAGCCTTGCTTGGCCTCCACAGTAAATGATTGCCAAGACAAGACTACACGAGGACATGCCACTGTTGCAGTAACAGACGGTAGGTTGGTTGAGTTTTACACCTTTTTCAGTCAGAACTAAAATCAAGGATATTGTATTTGTCATAAATAGAGATTTCAGCGGGAAAGCTTAATTGGTTGTTTGAAGCAATTCGCTTACACTCTCTTAGTTCATCTTTCGGCATAATCAGGTGACCCTTAACTATGACGCTCATCGGAATATTTATTGCATTTCCAATGTATGTTGATGGATCTGCAAAGTAAAAAGTTGCTATGAAATAGACACTATGTTAAATAGTTGTATAGAAATAAAATAAGTTGAACCCGATCAGATCTTTTGATAAAAATATCAAAAATGTTCGTATTGCATATTGAACATTAGTATTGACATTTATATGTTTTATTTACGTATGAGAAGGACGAATCCTTCCAATTTATTATCATAACCCAATTATGCGGCATGTGGTGGGAGCATGTACGACCACTTTTCCAGTATACTGTAAAATTTACATTTTATCTCCTTAGTAGGTTTACAAAAATATTATATATTTACAATTGTTATCTTTGAAAAATAGCACAAAGTCGACAAGAGTAAACAATCTTGTTTTAGCAGCTATAGAAACAAAAAATTACATTAAGCAATCTTGTCCAATAATCATTTCATATATTTGCATCGATGCGACTCTGTTACCTTATTATTTATTAATACGAGATGTAAGAGCGACAATATCACCTTATGAATAAAGATTACAATCGACGTGTATACTAGTGTACAGTAGCTGAAAGTGATTTGACTGGAGGGAGATATCACGACTAGACGACTACATATAGTTTTTGTCAATGTTATCGATAACTTAGGTCTATGCCGAAGCGCATTCTCAACATCAAAGCAGACATTTTAATGTGAATTACATATACGTAGATAGCCCTCATGCTAGCATACAGAAACAAACCTTTCAAATTAAGTTTATCGCTAGCTCTGGAGTCGATTATCTGTCCGTGTGTCTTCACAATCTGGACCATTTCATCGAATTCAACTCTTAGATTTCCTCGAACGTTGGTGCTAAAATCCCCTATCTCCAAAGAAATCAACTGCATTATTATTATAAAATATTTTATTTGATAACTGAATTTAAAAATAAGCATAAATTACATACTTTGCAATTGCAATTTGAACATCTTTCCTTGGAAACGTCTCCGTTTTCTTCTAACCATTGACTGAAGCCGCCATCAAGAACACTGATTGACTGATGTCCAAAGTACTGTAGGTATGAAATAAGTACCATATGTATGAAACAAGTACCTCAGGTATGAAACAAATCTCACAGGGATGAAACAATTACCACATGTATGAAACAAGTTCCACAGGTATGAAACAAGTACCAGAGTATGAACCAAGTGTCCCAGGTATGAAACAAGTATACCACAGGTATGAAACAAGTGTCACGGGTTTGAAACAAGTGTCACAAATATGAAACAAGTACCACAGGTATGAAACAACAACTGTGCATTGCATGAGTAGATATAATTAATAGGACATTTCAAAGAGACTTAAAGGTAAATTATTGTTTGAATTCGTCACATTGAAAAATCAAATTAATCAACTAATTTTTTGTCAAGTGGAAGAAAATACTTTAAAACATTGCCATTTTAAAGTCTCGTAAAGGATCCTCTACCAAAGACTTATTATAATTAAAAAAAACTTTATAAATAGATTTTTAATCATTTTACTGCTACATTTATAATTTACCAAAAATTATATATTCATATATCTGGTCAAGTCTAATGCAACTTTTCTAAGAAAATCTTTCCGGGTGTTTGGAGCGACCTTATTTTGTTTAACTAAAAGACTATTCATAGCAATCAAAGTAAACAGCTGTTTGTTAAAGGCTGTGGTTTTAAAAAGTGTGTAATTTATAGGCAAGATTCGGGGAATTGGACAGCAAGGTAGAGTTGACATATGATTACGTAAAAATTCAAGTCAAAACTACATACGGAGAATGTCCACCAGGCTCTTCCACTGACAAACAGACCGCCATGCTGAGATTTGCTGTACAACACAAGGTGCGAGTCGTTGTTTATTCCTATCGCCCGAGCCCGACTTTGGAAGTTCTCCACGGATGGAAGATTCCGCGGGTACATGTCTGTGTGGTTGTCGTCCATTATGTTAAAGAACTGGGCTCCCGGAATATGCTCTCTACAAAGTATGAAAATTACTTAATTGATCTAAAACACTATGTCCCATGCATCAATATGTGTTTTCTCAATACATTCTTAAAATATGTGTTTGTCTCTGTGTGTACTGTCTTCAAAAGATTCGATAAAAAATGCCCTTCTTCAATCCAGCTGTATAAAACAGAGGACTAGTCCATATAAATGAACATGATAAAGAACCATTTTAACAAGAGCTTGGACTTTGGGAAGTTGTGTTCAACAGTTATGTGACGTAGGCCTTACTATTTCATTGTAGGTCATTCAGCCATGGCTCTTCAAAATCAACAATATTTGTCTGCCTCTTGGGCTAAGACTACTCAGTCAGTGTTTATTTCACGTTAAATTAGCGTCTTTTTTAAATTTGTTATGATGCAAGAAATAGACAGTTAAAGGTTACCAAAAGTCCAAGGTCTTGTTAAAATGGTTCTAATATTGCATATTTTAAATGATAAGTCTTTACCTTAAGAACTCATCCTCCATGTTTTTGTCGCTTGCCCATGACACGTCCAAAATGACCAGATTTTGGAAAAAATGTCTGTTGGCAATCCTGTGCTTAAGCCACTGACAACTGACAAACATATCGTTGGACATGCTTCCAGACATCGCAGCTCAATATTTACAATTTGTTTTTCAAAACTACAAGGTCTGAAGACTTGAGATTGTTTCCTGGTGCAATTCAAATCCCATGACCTGAACAGTGCAAACTGTAATAAAAATAGTTAATCATTCAATGAATAATATGTTGAATAGTTTAGAGAAAACTTCTCAGTGATTTCTCTTGTAACTACTCCATACAATAGAGACTTAAACCATGTATTTATCCAAATTGCATGGACCTCAGAACACATATACTATTCTTTAAACAAACGAAATAAAGAAAATGAATTTAATAAAAAGATGAAATGGGGTTTTGCAAAAAAAAAAAAACCGCAAAATTTCGAAAATTTTCCACGGAAAGGGCTGCCTTGTGTACATTGAGCACAAAGGTTGTTCGTGCGTTCAAAACGATTGCACGTTGTACATAGAGTTTGACACAATATTCAATATCATACCAGAGGTAAATCAGCGATAATGAATTGAAATAATGTACAATAAGAGTTTTTGCATACCTCTACCCCCCCCCCCTCCAAAAAAAAAAATGTTTTACCTTCCGATTGAAAATAAGTCTATCAACATAATAATAGATTCCAACAATCATGCTTTTTACCATGATTGGATGAAAAGTTGAATGCAACCTCGAGTAAAGCAGAGTCGGAGATTGACAACTAAATATCCAATTAAAGTTTTCATAACATATTGTGACCACGGCTTGAAATGGTGGTTTGGAAAACGAGGGCATTTCCCCTTTTTTGAAAGCGTCATTAATGCTGACTACTTTGTTATAGTATTTTTCCCATGCATCTTTTTACAAAATCGTATCTTCTTGAAGCGAACAAAGGTTTTATCTGTATTAATAGAGATACTAATGAGAGTGGTCAACACTGGATACAATTATGCATGTAAAGTCCGGAAATGTGCCAAAAGTACGTCTATCAAAGTAACACAATAATTAGTGCATATGGCATATTTTACGTACCACTTTATAGGAATATTTCAAACAAGTAAACAAGCTATAACGCAGCTGCAGAACTGTAGCTCTACTGAAAATTTGGTTTCGCCAACCCGAAGGATCACTTTTTATAACAAAAGAACTGGCCTATAGTGGAGATCGATTTCGTGGGGGGAAAATCACTTTTAAAAATCAAAGTTCATTTGATATGTTCTACTGTACATATTTCGATTTTTTCAAATTTTCATTTAGAACCTAGCATTTTGCGCTTGTAATTCTAAAATTAACCTTCAAAGTTGGCTAAAACATCATTTTTGCAGTAAAACGGTCTAGTTCTGCATGCATTTTGGCCTAGAAATCCATCAGGGCAGGCCTGTTCCTAAAACTCAAAGAAGTTTTGGTCTAAAAAACTTTTAAATAAAACCCAGCTTCGTTTGTTTCAAGACTGGGACTTATCGCACATCTAAAGGTTTTTGTACCCTGGTTTGGTTCCACCTGTTGCTATGATTTTTATTTCCTTTTTTTAAATTATTGATTTACATAAACATCTATCTATTTATTTATTTATTTATTATTAACTTATTTTTTGATTGTGCATTTTGCACTTTACTCCGGTTTTCTTCCTTTAATGCACGTTTGCTCTTCAAATTGAAGACATTTATGAAAACGTATGTACTGAAAGCAATCAACTGTAACTATACCTTGATGTCCCACATTAAGGACCACATCGCGTAAAATATCCGTACCAACGAGTGACATAAATGCAAGAACTTCCTTGTCAATCGTTGTGAAATAAATAAATTCAAATAAAAATAAATAAACGCATATAAAGTACATGTATCGTATTATAGAAAGTAAGTAAACTGAAAATAGAATTTAAAGATAATAAAGTAAAGAATAAAAAGCGTCCATAACTAACTGCTCGGACAACGACTGTGAAACTTTTTTTCAATCTCTATACATTTAGAGAACTAGAACCTAAGAGTTTACTGTGTATGGCCTAAAATCATGAAGTGGAATCAAATAAGCATATCCCTATAGGTCAATTCTTTTGCTGTCCACAAGGGATCCTTTCCCGTAAAATTACCTATATCGCGCAGCGTTGTTGTAGAGATGACGGTTTAATAAAGCAATTGTTGCGGAAAAATACACAAAAACACTCATCATGCACTGTAGTTTCACACATAAGCGGTTTTCCCTAACAAGTCTTTATTAATTAATAATCTAAGACTGTCTCGTTTGCGATAAAAGGTGTTATTTTTTGGCTTCCGTACTTAAGAAGTATTGTGCATCCTATAAAGAAGACGTACTAGAAGTGTATTACATGTTCTGTTGATTAAGTAGGCCATATACATTGATATCTATACATGTGAAATGTTTACTAACCTCAGAGAGTTAAACATGCAAATGATTATCGTAATATGCACACGATTCCAATTTCCACAAAGAAAAGATTTTTACAATGCGATATATGACCTACCTGGAATTTGTATATGGTCATCTATCAGCCGGTCACTGTATAAATCTATGGTATACGGGTAGTGACATTTTACGACATCCAGCGATGTTACATGTAGTTTCTGTAACTTTCTGAATTCCGATGGTCGCCTTAGTGGAAGTTCGGGGTATGGTCTCTTTGTTTAAGTAGACTTCGATTTGTACTGTATAAGTACTCAGCCCCGCTTATAACATCGATCTGTCAGACCCTTTGATTCGCTTGTAATAGATTGTTTACAAAAATATGATTTTGGATATTATACACCGCATTGTTTACACCATGCTTAGTTTTGATGTGACCGTGAAATCTCATTCCGGTATGAATTCCAGAAAGAATGCATAACCCGCAATGCTATCTTACTTAGCCTGCAATGGGCGCATGAATCACCACAGAAAGTAACTTACTGTTTATATCGATCTTTCTCTTAACAAATTGAGGAGTTAGTCGTAAAGAGTAATTAAAAGTAACTTAATTATTGTTAATTGTATACATGTACTTTAGTACGTTAATAAAAGAATTTGCCAAGGCGTCTTATATGGGAATTTGAGTCTAACATGATTAAGATTTTATTTCGTGCAGTCTATTATTTTTCTAAGGTTGCTGAAGGTTTCAATTAATTAATGGGTTAGGACTGGGTGGCTCGTGTAGATTTCAACCCTGTCAGTTTCCACAGAGCTATGAATTACAATCAATTTCCGTAAGAAAAAGTGGGAATCATACTTGGTGGGTGTAAATATATAGCTATGAATCACAATCGGTTTTCATATGAAATAGATGAGAAATTACTTGGTAGATGTAAATATATTTTTGTATGTAATTTCTTTTTAAGAAGATAAAGACCTTCGTCGGAATCCACGGATTTCTAATCGTTACAATTGAAGGCAGTTTAAAGGCAGTACTAGTATAACGGATAAAGTACCCTACGTGTGTATCGACATGAAGGCTTGGTTCAGAAATACATAATAGTACATCTACGACGTACATTTACACTTTTCAACTTCTTTGGACTTTTATGGGTAAAAAGCATCCATAATAACAACAATGTATTCGTCAGTATGTAATAACATATCAATATTGTGAAATGCTTCCTCAAAGGAAGTAAAATTCGGTAAACAAAACGATATTTTTTGCAGCAGAAGGAAGTTACGTTGAGCTAGGTTTAGAATTTTAAATCCCGCAATATATGTTCCTTACTTTGCTGACTGTAGAAGTCGGGTGAAATTTCGCCAAAAAAAAAAAACGTTCCTATATGTCATGAATACATTATCTTATAAAGTGGTATAATTAAACACTTTACAACAATAAATCTGTAGATATGTACATACTAGTAATAATCAAAGTACTGAAGTACTGACGGGAGTTGATTTTATCGATTATTATTTATCTTAAAATCAACGATAGGTTATTTTACTTAGCAAGTAGTATATAATCTGTATTTGAATTACGCACATTTTTATAATATGAATCCTCGGACTTTTCCGAAAAGTATTCAAAATATTTCAAATACTGTATGGATTCAACCAATAATGAACTCTAGTCTCGTTCAATCAGATGCTTGGCTGTATACGTTAATCTCCGACAAGTAAGAGATACCAGGTCACGTGATAGCTTGACGATGCGACCTCTAAATATAGACTGACTCTCTGCTTATCGGAGATGTACGGAGACAGCCAATGGTTGAACGAGACTATATTGAACTCTGGCGTAGGAATACATACGACTGCAAAAAACTTCTAAACTGATCGTACTATTTAAAATCTGACTATTTCCAAGGTATTTATAAATAAGTTTCCTTTGAAAAAAATGCTTTAGCGTACATTACATCGATTTATCGATTATGTTCAAGAACTAAGTCTTGTCAGCGGTGATGATTTGTGCTTAGGTCCAAACTCTGTTTCAGTTTCGGTTTGCCAGAGTAACTGCATAGGAGAGTTGATTAAAATCAACTCCCAAAAATCAAGACTTATTTTTTAAACTCTTTTACACAATGGCATCGGGGGTAACAAGTCTGTTTAGAATTAAAACCAGGATAGTTATGAACTTTATGCCTTTAGTATTCAAATTTTCCATTCCTTTTAGAACCAAAAACTACTTTTACAATAGTTTCAATATCCAGTTAATATCTTGCTCACTGTATATATTAAAATAAAAATAGATAAAAGATAACTCTTTTTTAGAACAAACAATGAACTTTATGAATAATTTTGTTCATTTTATTATCGTTGGTAGAAAAAAAACATGTACCAATAAATGGAAAAAAAGTGAAAAAAATGTTACACGAGATGAGAGAACAATAACACTAACTTTGTTGCAATGCAGTAACTTGTTCAAAATTCACTCTTTTATAGTCCCCAGACTTCCTTGCATTAGGAAGATAGTGGTTCAAAGTCGATAAACTTTGCGTACATATTGAGTGCCTTACATTAGCACACGTGTGATTTGAGTACGATCCTCATCAGATTCGTCTGAAATTCAGTCACGTAAATCAGGTCACAGAAAAGTTTGATTATACAGATTTGTAGAAAATACTCCATAATTCATGGTCTGTCAGTTTCACAAACATCAAAAAAAAAATTAAAAGGCTCAACCTTCAATGCCTGAATAGCACTATACTAGTATATCTATCATAAAGAAAAAAAGCCACGATTACAGCACAATAGTTGGCAAGCAATACAAAACACGCCATGCAATAAAAAAGGAAACAAAAATCCACCTGTTTTTACTTGAAATGATAATAAAAACCATGCAGTAAACTAAAATCTCTGTAATAAATATAATGCAAAGACCTTTATTGAGACTTTTTTCAAGGTGCATCACAACAACTACTGTAACCATAAAAAAGTATTGCAAAAGTAACATTTTGCCTATTTGAAAAATTGCCACCACATGTAGATAAAAAAAAAAATAGCCCCAAAACCCTATCCTGGTATTTGAGTATGCCTATCTTAACCTACCAAATTTTTACAATTAACGTCCTTAAAAAGACATTCTTATATATAACAACCCAAAATTTGATGAAAGTAACTTTTGATATGAGAACAAAATGACAATTTAAAATTGTGTTGAACTAATGCAGTATGAAGGGAACATTTTGAATTCTAAGGGTGCCACTACCTCCCTTTATACAGGATAAGAGGGAATAACCTTTCCATAATCAATCCCATCAAAATTGTACCAAACAAAGCAATAAAAGCATGCTTAAATCAGAACCTTACAATGTGAAAGCTGTTTGGGGTATTCAGAGAGAGAGAGAGAGAGAGAGAGAGAGAGCTATCTGCAAAACGTTATATCAGATTTATATAAACAAAAAATGTTATATTACCTAGATTACATATAACTGGTCAGTATAACAATACTTCAAAATACAGAGGTGTAGAAAAGTAAACGCCTGTGAAAATTACGTAAACAGCTAACTACAAAAACACCCACAGCATGCACAGTATTGCACTGACTTCCTGTCATCCACCACAGCCAATGAACAGTTACCCAGTAGCATCTTTTCACATTTCTAGATAAAATTGCTGGTAACTTGAGTAATCACTAGATGTAAGATCATTAGAATGAAAACCCCATGCAAAGACCCATTGTAAATATGGGGTAGAAATTTGCTCCATACAAAATACACTACAATACAAACAAAAAATATATAGCATGCATTATTCTGGTATTTACAACAGAAATTACAGAGAGAAGTAAAGTCACAAAAAAGATGTTTACATAACAAAAATAGACATGTTCAAAAGTAGCAAGTTGGACACATACTTCAATCATCTTTGTCACTTCCTTAGCACATCTGCATAACTGGTTCCATGTTATGATCATGAACATGAAAAAATATACAAACATGCATTGATGTACCGTACATGAATGACTGATTTTTATGACACATCACATTACACTGGCTGTAGGCAACTTCCGAACCTCTCGATGAAGTCAGAGAATTGCTGCTGAGTCAGCATATCCATGTTTAGGGTACGAACTCCGAATTTATTGAGAAAAGAGTCCACCTCATCTAAGCTACCATGGAACGTATCCTCCAGGTTAATCTGGCTGGAATTCAGTTTGTGAACCAGGGTTTTCAGTGGATTATTGAATCTGTTCTTCCTCTTCTGTCCTCTACGGAACCTTTTTCCACCACTGTCGATGATTTCTGAAGCGTGGAGTTCATCAGTATCTGTATCTCTGCTTGTTATACTTTCACTTCTTTTCATCTGAAGGTCTATCTTGTCATCCTCCTTCAAGGAATCTGAATCACAGCAGCTTGTTGTAGATTTCTTCCCTGTTTCACTGGGACTAACTTTTAATACAGCTTCATTCTGAATTTTCTTTGCTTCACCATCATTGTTATCTGAACTGTCAGATAAGACATCATCTGTACCATCATCACGATAAAAATTTTCTTCCCCGTTGACCTGGAACTCCATAACACAAGCCGGGTGGTTTGTGTGCTTGTCGTAACAGTGCAGGCGTACTTGATGCCGCAGGGGTGCAGCATAATTGCAGTACACGCAACTGAAGCCCTGATTTAATTGGTTCATGTCCTTGGGACGTACCACAAAAGATGAAGGTGTGTAGCCTGAAACAAACAAATAACGATAACCAGGAAGTAGACTCATGTAATGGAGAGCAGGAAATCAGTCGCTATAATCCTACTCATCATCTTTACATCCGCATTATGAGGAATGCATTCACTAAACAGTTGTTCCAGAAAATATGGTTTGCTATAACTCTCATTTTACAGAGAAAAGAGAATCAAAGTTCAAATTCCCAATTTCGTTTTTGACTACAAGGAGGGTGGGGGGAGTATTTGACCTGAAAGTAACTTTTACACAATAATCTAAAGGTGTTTTTTTCTGATTGGCCCCTGTACTTGTACTAAATATCTCTATAACTGGTAGATACAACAGAATATTTTTTCTATAGAATGATGTGTAATATGGCCCCAAACAAATATACCAAAAAAAATTAATAATTTCGCAACTTATTTTGCATGTACTTAATCTTTGTTATAATTACTCTTATACATCCCTTTATAAGCAAGAAAAAACAATCACATGGGGGATATAAACCATTATTTATGGTAGGGGGCATTGTTTACATTCTGACTTCACAATGTACACAAGGTTTCTGCCATCTTTAGCAAGTGAGATCTGGAGGAGAGATGGACTTTTATCTCCTCACCAAATTTGAAAGCCATTAAAATATACAAGCACATTTAAGTACATTCTATTCCTTCAGCTAGTCAATGTATTTTGTCAAAATCTATTTAAATGAGAAAGAAGGAAAATATATCTCACTGCGCTCTAAAAGTTTTATAAACAAAACTAGTGAATATTGTTTATTTTTACACTGCATTAATTTTGACCTACATTTGTCATAATCTATTACATCAGATTTTTTTATTGTGAAAATGTAGGTCAAGTACTGTGCAAGTACTTGACCTACATTTTCACAATGAAATTTTTTATAAAGGTTATTAAGTTTGATTAAAGTTATGGGAATAATTAGATTCAAATATCAGATCCACCATGGAGAAACAATTAATTCTTACACTGCATGTATAGAGGCCCATAACTGGTCGGCCCACCTTTACTCATTTTTAGAGATTGAAATACTGCAGATTACCTGAATGTTCTCTTGATCAATGTTACCTAGGGTTGTCTAATTCCAACAGTCAGAGTACTGACATCAAATCAATGCACAGAACAGGTAAATGAAACACCTGTACACATAGGTGTAACAAGTGATCAGGACTCACTAATACAGCCTGGGGAAAACCCCTCTTATACAGACAAATGATTGAATCTATATAGATAAGATCCTGTCCTCAATTTAGCTTGCTAGACATTTGAGTAGATAAAATTTAAGGTTAAGCATTATTCATCCCTGTTTAATGAAAAACAATATGAGTAGAATGGCATGAACATAAACTTTCACATTATGTTTTTATTTTATAGCTTGCCATGGGTTAAACATTGTTTTTGTTTTTTTAGACTGATGTTTTTTCACTTTGACTGGGCAAATAAATTTTTCAGTTTTAATGTAGTTAAATCAAGCACATACATAATATATTGTCTAACAATATGAAAATAAACTTTTAAACGAGAAGACTCACCAAGACTAGGTGATGATCTAGCTATCTGGGAGATCTTCTTGCTCCTCTTCTTTTTCACCACAAAGCCATCCTCTGTTGAGTCCGAGTCCACTGAATCTCCTCCAGGTGTTCGGGGAAACTCCCTCACACTCTTCTTTAGTGGAACCTTCTCAGACGCTGCTGACGCCACACTCCCAATATCTGAGCCTTTTGGACTACAGGATCTCCGCTTGAAAGCCTTCCTCAAACTGCTGGTCTCAGGGTCAACATTCAAATCATGTGACATTTCCTCTTGGTCCTTCTGATTGTACATGTCTTCAACAGTTTCATCCTCATCAAAATCTGGTTTATATGGATCTGTTTTGGCATCAAGTTGTTTTGTAGGTGCTGAACTGTAGTCAAGATCCATATTTTTCTCAGCAAGGTATTTATCCAAATTAACTAATGTTCTGGAGATCATAGGGTCTTCATCTTTATGTAGGTCTACAGAGTGTTGCAAAGTCACATACTTATCTGTGGACTGGAATCCACATCTTCCACATAACCAGTTACAAATTTTGTGCAAATGCATCATGTGCAGCTCTACCCCTCTTAGTGTTCGCTTCTCTGAAAAGCAAATTGGACAGGACACATTTCCAGTTTCTTTCTCTAGGGGTGTAGCAGCTTTAGGAACTTTTGCATCATTCTTTGCATCCAGATCTTTGTTTGCTTCCTCATCTTCAGTGTCAGAACTCTGGTCTTCTTTTTGTTTAAACATCACTACACCACATTTTTTCAAATCCTCCTTAGACATAGCTGCCACAGATTCAATGTCTGCAAAAGTGCGCAACACATAAGGAGTTTCTTCCTTGTGAACATTCCTTGAATGCCTCAAAGCATCGGATTTATTGTAGGTCACATGACCACAACGCCCGCACTGTAACTTTTTCAGTTTGTGTCTCATTGATAGATGTCGCTGCACACCAATATAATTGGAAGCAAATCCACACAGTGGACAGTTGGCTTTCATACTCAGAGGCCTCCGTTTTAACTTAAAATTCTTCTTAAAAGTCAGCATTCTTGAGTATTTGGATTTCTTTGTTTCTTTTAATTTCTTCTTCGGTAGAAATTCTATGAGATCATGTCCTCTCTGAAGGTCATATGCCACACGCACAGCTTTACATATTTTAAAGCCATGTTCTGATGTGCAATGATCTGTTACTTCCCCTATGTTTCTGTGGACATATTTGCAGTATGAACATTTATACATAAAAACTTTGTGCATGCGTAACAGATGCATTTGCATCCCTTTATGCGTAAGCTTCATGTCACACTGGATACACCGGACATTTTGCTGTCCTTTGATTGGATTGACTTTCGGCCTACTTTCCTCTGAAGATTCCTTTTCCTCGTCACCAGATTCACTCTCCTCATGCTCATCGCTTTCTTTATCCACCTCTTTCTCCTCTTCACCATTCTTCTCTACATCATCTCTTTTGTCAGTTACCTCCTCCACTTCCATAGTTTTACAGAAGGATCTTTTGATGCATGGAGAGGTGCCTGGGTGATCTGCATAGCAATGTCTTAGACACTCCTGCTTTGACATAGACATGTACATACACAGGTTACATGTGTATTCACACATGTTGTGGACCCAGAAGGCATGACGCTTGATCCCAACGGCAGAGTCTCCAGACTGGCCACAATACGGACATTTGTAGTACAGCGGAGATTCTTTTGCTTCTGGTTTTGATGGGACAGGTGGTTTAGGTGGCTTCTGAAATTCTTCCTCCTCTAATACTTCTCTTCTCCTTCGTTTATATAGATCTGGACTAGGATCAAATGTAGTCTTGAACTTGCGAACACGGGGAAGATCCAGAATGTTACTTTCATCAACAATTTCATAATTCTGACCTTTGTTCACCTTTTTGCGACGTCTTTTAAGCTTTTTCTTATTCTGCAATATTTTCTTTGCTTTCTGGAAGTTCTTTTTCAGATAGTTGGATGTTTTCATTGTTCCATTCTGCTTTTTTCTACCTCTTCTTCCTGGTTTCCTGTACTCTGGACTCTTACTGCCACTTGTGTCAGGAATGATCTTCATGGAGGGTAGTGGATCTATAACGTCACTCATATCATCGGAATCAGTTTTTTCTTCCTGACTTGTATCTTTTGCTGGTACTGCTCCCACTAATGAACCACTATTTTGCATTGAGACATGGTCATTACTTTTGGCCACTAGAACTCCTTCACCACTATTTGAGGCCTTTTCATTCTTGGATACAACTTTTGTTGAATCTTCTACATTATTCAGCTGAGATAAATGTTCAGTTTGCTTTCGTGAATTGCTCTCCATCTCTCCAAGAATGTCACGAATCTTTTTCTTTCCTGAATAAGTTTTCTTCACAATACCCAACTGCACATCTGAAGGTGATTCATCAATGCTTTCACCAGAAGTTCTGGATTCCAATGCCGAGTTACCTATGTCCGACTTCTTAGATGTGAATCTGAATCTCCTTTGGTCACCGAAGAGTTCCTTTGAAGATTTATCATTTTCCTCATCAGAGACCCATCTATAATGTTTACATGCATTCACATTTCTTTCCAATTGTCTTTCAGCTTCAATATCTTTTTTGTAAACAAACTTTTGACCCACACAAGCTTGATGATTTTTTAAATGACTTGAAAATCCATATTTGTTGCAGGAAGAAAAGCCACAACTTGTACAAGCATATGGTTTGTAGCTTAAATGAAGCATGTAATGCCTTCGGAAATTTTGAGCAGATTTTGTAACAAATGTACACTTGTCACATTGGAAATAAAACATCTTCACTTTGTTCACTAGAGATATGTCAATACTGTCATTATCAACGTATGTAGAGGCGTCTGCTTTCTGTTGGACAGGTGCAGCATCTGGTTTTGACTGCTGGAGTGGTGGAATGCTTGTCTTAGATGGTTGGTTTGATGTAACGGTAGGTGAACCAGCTTGTCTGACTTGTGCTTGAGTGGCAAGTATGACGTGTGGTGCTATAGTGGACGTTGATACTAGCCTTGGTGCGGCTATTGGGCTGTTTACTAGCTGTTGCATAGTGATGGTGCCAGTTTGCATCAATGAAGACGTAGATATAACTGGAACTAGAGAGATGCTTGAAGTGTGGTTTGGTGAGACTTGGTGAGTGACAGCTGTTGAACAAGGAGACGATGGGAATGTTCTCTGCATAGTTTGTATAGTGGTGGGGGTCGGAGTAGATGAGGGAAGAACTGGTATGTTTGGTGCCACTACTCTTGGTGGTAGACCTCCTGACACCTGTGGATGGATCATCGTTCTGACGTTGGAACTTGGCACAAAAGGAACAATGCCCACTGGTAACCCTGTGATCAGATGATGACCACTCGGTGGAACCTGACTTCTATGAATAACATTAATAGGGTGGTTTGGAGTAGGGAATCTGTTCTGAACTACACCAGGAGGATACGCAGTGGCCACAGCAGGAGATATCAACACTTGAGTGAGAGGGGCACTGGAGCTTGACACAGTAGGCTGAAGGTTGAATTGCTGAAATTGCTGAATAGCCACAGTATTGAGGTCAACAGAACCTCTAGGAAACTGTCCCACTGCTGGAATACTAGCTGGATTAACAGCAACACCCAGCGCAGGAATCATCAGAGGAGGCGGAGGACTACACACAACAGTAGTGGTCTTGGTCAGGTTGAACTGAGAAAAGTCCTTTTCTTCAAGGGAATTGTCAGCTTCATCTTCTGGTACAGTGTCCGTGCTTGCTTTCTCTGTCAGCTCCTTTCCACATTCCTTTGGCATGATCTCTGTAAAACATACATTATCTGAACTCTTTCCTTTTTCTTCATTTGAGTTTTGGACTTTGTTCGACTTATCAATTTTTTCAGCACAATCATTTTTAACATTATCTTCCTCTTCAACTGCAGTCTTCTTTGCATTTGTACTTTGATTCAGGATATTTTTTTCTAAACACTCTTGTTCTGACGTGGTTCCTTTTTCAATTTCACTTTCCACTTCACTTGTTGTCTTCTCCTCTGAATCATGTGTTTTTTCTTTAGCACTAATTCCCAATATTTCCTCTACAGTTGGTTTTCCGTAGTCTTTTACCGTTAAATCACTCGGCTCTGCTTTCTTTCCTTCACCTGCATCACTATCTTTTTCTACAACTGGTTCTCCACATTTAACAGAAAACACCGAATTTTCTTCCTCACTTTTATCTTTTGATGTATGAATATTCTCTCCACCCACAGTCCTTTGTTTAATCACTGTAGTGGTCTTTAATCCCTCACCCTTTTCAACTGTGTTTATATTTTTGCTCACTTCTGTCGCTGACTTTGCCATGTTATCTGCCTGTTCTTTTTCACAGTCCACTGCTTTGTTAACTGTTTCCCCTCCCTCATCTTTGAGCACTGTTTCTGGGGCAGCCTCCACTTTACAGTCCTCTCTGACAAGACCATCACTTTCTTCTTCCTTCTTCTCACCATCTGTTACCATAGAAACCTGTAGATTTTCACCCTCTTTGACTGCTGTGACACTTTCTCCTTTGTCCTTTGCAAGTTCTGTAACCATACCAGTCTGTATTTCTTTACTAGTTTGGACTGCAATGGCATTTTTGCCTACCTTTTTTCCTGGATCACTGGGTCCTTCCCTTTCTGTATCACTAGAATCTGACAACCCTTCTTCACTACCGGACTCTGAGTTTTCAGACATTGTGTCTTGGAGCTTGTCTTTGTGCTCTTTTACAGGGCTGTTGGCTCTCTGAATGAGTTTGGATTTTAAATTTCTTCGAATTGCCTGCGAGAAGTCAATGCTGGGTTCGTCCATTTGTTCAATGATGTCATTGTTTTCATTTCTCACCACCACTGCAGGAATATTGAGTTTTGTTTGCTTATCAGACACAGAGTTTGATGTGGAATGAGGATCTGTTCCACCATTCTTCTGATTTTCAGCTTTACTGTCCCCTGTGGTTTCCATTCTTGTCTTCAGCTAGATGCCCTCTCAGCTGGTGTAGTTCACATGGTATTTATCTCCTCCTCTGTAAAATATATCAGATATTCAATTACAACAAATATCTAAAGGCAGTTGACTGTTATAAGTCCAAATTGTGGTTTTTGGGGGGTTTTTTTGTTCAGAGAAGTGCAAGCAAGCATACTAATATTCCAAAATAAATTAAGCACTAAGCTTGAGATCTCTTTCTGAGTGGATGAAATTAAATATACATGTAAATGTTAATCAATTATAAAATGTATATCAATAAATTTGAGTTTTTGCTATACTATTAAATATATCAATTTACAGCAAGAAAAAGAGGGGTGTTGAAAAATGTCTTTTTATATGAGACCATTTTGACAATAAGACATGATTTTAGGAATTTTAAAAGTTTCTGTGAACAAAATAAGTTTGCTCTGTTTCAATGAGTGAATATTCACCTAGATTTTATCTACCTCTAAATATATGATAAAAAGTACCTGTACCTAAAAATTATTAGCCCTTTTTTTTAAAAATTAAAATCAACCTTGTATTTAACCTTATCATATAAACTATACATTTATATTAGATAAATTTAGATCAGCATATACGCCTAAACCATTACCAGGTTAAAACTACATAACTATTACCAGAAAAATCTTGCTATTTTGCCAATTTTTAACCCCCCCCCCAAAAAAAAAATTAAAAAGACCCCCATATTATACATTCTGCTTCCATTTACTTTACTGCATCCGAGTGCATCGGTTTCACAAACCCAAGAAGTGGTAGATTCAAAACAATGCCATTGCCTGTAAAGGCCATGCTAATGTTTAGTGTTGTCTTATCTTTTAGTCTTTAAAAGATATACATGTAATAATTACAGGAATAGCAGCTTAATTTGTGATAATTTTACATAGAAACAATTTGTAGAGGTATAATAAATATAATTATTATATAATTGATTAATTCCTGTTTCTCTAATTGGCTCAATTCCAACTATCTATTTAAAAAAAAACCAGAACATTATATTCACCTGCACGTGGCCTTGGAGGTCAATATAACATTTGATTTTCTCTACATTGGACTAAAAATAGATCGTCCAATGAAATATCGCATTTCTCAGTTTGTTCGGCTATGGTTTTAAACTAAAATCTTCGCTTGATAACACGTAATTTGTTATATCTGTATCATTTCGTCGCAGAATCATATAATAAAATAATTATTGCTGTTTTTTTCGCTCAATACGATGATGTAGCTACCCTCGAAGTGCAATATTCACCTCGCCTCCGGTTCGGTGAGTATTGTACTTCTTGGATAGCTAAATCATCGTATTGACCTCAAAAACTGCAATAATTGTATAATATTGCATTCTAGCTCACACATCCCAGTAATTTTTCCTGATTTTTAAAAAAAGGGGCCTGTGGTTTTTTGAAAAGAGAAAATCTGGAAAATCTAGAAATTGCTGTTTACAAATAAACTCCACAGTAACTTACACCAAAATTGATTTGTTGTAATTCCATATTTTGCATATTGTATATTTTTGATTTTTTAGTTCTCTTCTATTTTACTTTATAAAATCATAAAAAAAAATTCCATTTTGTTTTAGAAGGGGGTTGAACAAAAAAATTTGCAAGCAAAATTCCCATCTAAATATTGGCTGTAGAAAAAACTCTATATGTTATACAATGTACAATTATGGCTGATTTTGGGGTCAACAACCTGATGTATACAATATTCACCGATCCCAGAGGACAACGTGAATATTGTACACAGAGGGTAACAGTCTATTTCATTGCTGGCCACTCAGCCATGGCTGTTTGAAATCAACAAAAAATTTCTGGCTTTTAAGCTAAAACTACCCAATAGGTGCATATTTCGCTTGAAACCGCATCATTTTTAACTTGTTATGACACAAGGAATAGATAGCTACGCCCTACTGAAAGTCCAAGGTTTTGTTAAAATTGTTCTAATTAGAAAATTTTTGTTGACTGACAGTGGTGAAATGGTGGACATACATGGTTTCTAAAAGGGTGAAAATATACATTTATAGCACAAATCCTTTGGAAATATAAAGGTTTACCCCCCCCCCCCCCCCACAACAAAATACAACTATTCTATAATTAGGTTCTCTAACTTTCTGAAGGTTCTGAATTTAGCTAGCATGTAATATTCATTATACATGTATTATAATACTGAAAGTTATGAATTGCATGTATCATTAAGGTAAGAGTAAGCCTATTTATTCTAGGTTATTTACATTTGCACTTTTTGTGGGCATATATTAAAGTCCAATTAATAATAATAAGCTAGATTAATTAGTAAGTATGTAAATAGTTTATTACATAATAGTGATTTGAGTATAGACAGTCAAACTTTGTTATCTCGAACTATATGAGACTGTTTAAAAACTTTCGAGATATTTGAGAGAATGAGGGTAAAATACTTTAGTAAAAAATTAGTAGTTTGGACTTAAAAATCACTTCCACATATCCACTGTATTCGAGATATCAGTGTTCGAGATATCAAAGTTCAACAGTAATTAATTACAAAATTCATTTTACAGAATGAGATATAATGCGAATACAGCCGGCCCAACGGACATTAAAACTGTTAGAAAGTGAATAAAATTTGTATGTTTTAGGAGTAAGATGGTTTCATAGGCATCTGAACCGGGGGAAGGCTTAGTCTCCCACTTTTTTTTGCAAAGTTATACATAACTATAGACCTTCTTTTATTTTGATTGTCAAGATTTTTGGATAAGTCTAGCCCCCTTACGACGCCACTGAGTTCTGTCAAATGTTTAATACAATTGAAAGATTTTTGTACATAATTTAATTACTATGGCAGTAGGTATTTACTGGAGTCCACACTTGAGCAGTGAAAAGTTTAATGTATATATACCTGACATACATTTGCACAGAGCTCAAATTCATATAGAAAAATTGCTATACTTACTTACTCACTAACTGAAAATGGGACTTCCCCAGGCCTCTCACACTCATTTTTGGTACTGGGGCCGGGGCCAATGGATTGGGAAAAATGCGACGTTTTGATAGAAATTGGGAATTTTTTTCCTTGCTTAATGTACAGTCCCCAGAACAAAAACTAGGGTATATTGATAGGATTTTTTAAAGGTTTATTTTTTAAAATTATTTTTAACACTGGGAACATGTGTGTAAAATAATGAGAAAGAAAAAAAGTTAATTCACAGTGTGTGATACAAATTTGGGACGAAAATGTAAAATTTCCCAAAAGGTTTTTGTGTAGTTACTAGCTATATGTTAAATGGCAAAGAAAATAATGAAACAGTTTTTTTTTTTTTAGAATTTTTAAAAAAGTTATCTTATTTGTATTAATGTAAAATTTAATCTATATTTATATTTATACCTTTTATATATAAATTTTTCTTGATTGTGTTAGCCTAATGACAATATTTATAAAATCAGTCTCTGTACTTCTGTGTGTTTTGGGTATTAGTCCAACCCCTCGACCCACTTGCTACTGTTTTGTAGAGGATCTGTTCAGACAAACATTTTTATAATAATTTTAACATTTATTGCAGAATTATAAACTACTAACAGCTTATCAACAAACTGTAATATCAGGATTAAAAGTAATAAACATCGTTTTTAAAATTACACCGTCTCTGAGGAAATTCTGGCTAAGTTACCGATCACAAGAAACAGTTTACAATGCGGTAGTGTTGCACATCTTCACAGTGCTTTTATGACTTCTGAATATACAAGATATATATTTGGAATAAGTATGGTTTTCTTTTAAGTTACATTATTAATATTTATAGGCAATCTCAAATTGGGAAAAACACACTCAATTTTGGGAAAAAAGATGCCTTTTTCACATTGGGAATGGGACCGAATATCGGCCCCAATGATAGTGGATCGAGAGGCCTGTTCCCCCCTCATAAATAATAAAATTTAGCAGCATGAACACAAGTGCTTGTTTCTATCATAAAAGTTACCCTTTAGTATGATAATAACACAAGGTATCAACTCCAATTTAAGTGTAGCATTCCCTATGTGACTTGCAATCAATTTCAATTTTGGATGAAACGTAATAGAAGAGTGCTCATAATCATACTCTTCTACGATAATTTATCTGGTGTAAAACATCCTTTCCTGACATCAAGCAATGTTTTGAAGCTGTTCATGCAAACAGGTAAATAGAGGCAAGTCTGCCATATATGATTTTGCAGATAAATAATCCTAGAAAAGAATCATTATAAACACTTGTCCACTGCTTTTTCGTTGAATATAGTTGCAATTCAAAAAGATTACACCAGGTAATGAGTCAGATACCTTGTTTATAATATTATACAATAGGGAAAACTTTATCTCAAAAAACAAGTGCCTGACAGTGTGTTTAAACCACACATTTGAATATTTTTCATCAGTTTAAAATTATTGTTATACTTTCACAGCATTTAATAGTTGAAAAAAATGACCATAGTGACAATGATTAAAATTACCCAAAACGGACTGTTTAACAATTCCAATTTGCCTGTATGAGAAAATTCGGGTTAATTCCAGTAGCTGAATTTTTTGTTCCATTTCTAGGGCGTAGTAATAAATAAATCTCAAAATATCGTCGTTGATTATACAAAGCTTTTTGTTTGGTTAAATTATTGTTCATCTTTGATGACGTGAACTTCCTCAGGTAAACAAACCAATTTTGATAGTCTGTGCAGCCAAATGCTATGTTTTCTTATCTTTGTCATATTATAAAGCCGTAATAATCTTGAAGTAAAACAAACTGTACCTTTCCTACATGTTGGATGGAATCTGTTTATTTTAGGCTGTTGCAGTAATTCGAGTTTTTTGTTCAGCCCGTCAAAGCATGTAAAAAAATCAATGCAAGCGTCTTATCAACGCAGACAGTTCAGCTTCCCGGATAGTAGTTTAAACGCTTAAATGGTTTATGTATAGTCTATTTCAATATGTTGGTGATTTATATTCTATCAAGTAAAGAATTCCATATACGACAGCCAACTGTCAGCTGCCAACTGCTTGCTGCCTACTGCCAACTTTCTTACTCCTAACTAATTACTGCTCACTGCCAACTGCTAGCCTAAGTCCCAATTGCTTGTAGATGGTCTTGTCTCAGAAACAAAGGCATAAGTGGAAGACGGTTTATTTAAAAAATGTTTAGAAATAATGTAACTTTAAGTTAATCTTTAAAATAGTTATAAGGTTCCCAAAAGGTTCCATGGCCTCGTGCAACGTGCTTGGGAGCAATAGATTTAGATGCAACATCATTTCTAAGGCAATTTTAGAAAACTCGTTAGATGAGCCTATTACAAAATCATTTTTAGTTGCCAGGATATTTTCAAACATATCAAGAATGTTTATGTAGATACATCCTTTTTTATATATAGTAACAGCCAAATACTTCTGGGTTGCTATACATGCGCGGATCTAGAGGGGGGGGGGGGGTCGGGGGGGTCCCGACCCCCCCCCCTGGAAAATGAAAATTTATTAAATTTACATAGTAAAATTATCGCGAAAATATGCCTCGGACCCCCCCCCCCCCCCCTGGCAAACACAATTATCCTTCGGACCCCCCCTGGAAAAATTTTCTGGATCCGCGCATGCTATACAAAAAGGCATGACGAACCGCTGGACAAAGTGTGTTTGTTTTCTAAGTGTATGATTATTCAATGTGACCATCACTCTTTCTAGATCATTATGAATGACAGGAATGAAACAAAGTCTCGGACATTCTACATGTATATGGATAGCTTCAGACAAATCAAGATCTCCACTATCTCTCATTATTTTCTTAACGAAGCAGTAAATGGACATCTGTCATTCAACAATTTTTGGGAGTTACTCTGGCAAACCGAAAGTGAAACAGTGTTTGGACCTAAGCACAAATCATCACCGCTGACAAGACTTAGATCTTGAAAATAATAGATAAATTCGGTGTACTGTATGCTGTTTCATTGTTTTTCAAGGAAACGTATTTATATATACCTTGAAAATAGTCAGATTTAATATAGTACGAACAATTTAATTATTTTTGTAGTCGTATGTATTTCTACGCCAGAGTTCATTGTAGTCTTGTTCAACCAGACGCTCGACTGTATCCGTAAATCCCCGACAAGCAGAGAGTCTCTCTTGGTAGTCGGAGATTAACGGACACAGCCGAGCGTCTTGTTGAACGAGACTTGAGTTCAATATTGCTTGGATCCAGACGTGTACAATTTTTAGAAATATTTCGATTACTGATACACAGTTTGATGGAATTAATTCTATCTTTAAATATTACACAACATGATTCATATGGGGTTTTCTCAAAATTCTTGTCGGAAAAGTTCGAGAAATCATATTATAAAAATGTGCGTAATTCAAATACAGATTAGAAACTACTTGCCATGCAAAATAACATATCGTTGATTTTAAAATTGATAATAATCGATAAAATCAGCTCCCGGCAGTACTTCAGTACTTTGATTTGTCCTTGCATCTACTCTTAAAATAAGTGGCATTGTGTGTACCATTTTTTGAAAGACCTATCTATCAATCCCTCCATTCTCAAATAAATGACTGCACATGCGCTTTAATAACCAAATAAAAAGGTAAAGAAAGCAATTGGCAGTAAGTGGTTGGCAATGAGCAGTAAGCAGTTGGCAGCTGACAGTTGTATATAGAATTCCATATTAAACACTTGTAATTTACTTGATCGAGATCGATCAGAAAAATCAATGACGATTTTATGCAAATTTACGTAATCTTACCTGGGCCATTTAATATTTTTCTATATTAAAATTTCCAAAAAAGCTAACTATATCTTGGAACTCAAGTTCAAACATTTAGCTCGTGGTATTGCCGCGATGTAAATCATGGAAATTCAACTTTATAGAATTGAAGTTTATTTTTTTTTTTGGAGATTCAAAATTTTAGAATATGTTAAAAATTAATTTGCCATAAAAATTCCAATTTAAAATCTTAGACTTTCTCTTCTTCATTTGACGTATAGTTTGTCAATTGGGTTTGATTGATTGCACATACATAAATACTCTTGGAAACGTTTACCTTGATTCTGGAATTTAGTGTTTTTTGTATGGTTCAAATACAATTACTACCTGGAAAATAATTATTTGTTGTTTTAAGATTATCAATTCCTCATTTAGAGTTTATAGTTAACTGAAGAAAAAAAACCCGAATACAACGCGAAATACTCTTGAAGTAGGCCATCTAGCTATTTGATATTCTCAAAAATGAGTGATGAGCTAAACATAGTTTTACAGTGATAAGTTAGGTTGGATGTAAAGTATAGCTTCCGCACCCTGTCATCGGACATATTTCACATCTGCAAACCATAGTTAAAGGGACTTCGACACGATTTTAGATCAAAATTTTCCTTTTCTTTTTTTTTTTTTTTTTATGAAAAAATGGTTTATTTGCTCATTTTGAATGATTGACCCAAATTTAAATGTTGAAAGTCAAGTTTTAAGAAAGATACAGAGGTAAGCAATCATTGTTATGTAAACAAAGCTCGAGTAAAGTATGGAATTGCCATTATTTTTTACCAAATGACTCATGAAAAACAAGGCAAACTGTTTCAATGTGTCCATAGATAATATGATAAACAGAAAAGAGCAACAAGAATAAAACATGTAAACCATAACAAAGTTCGAGCTTTGTTTACAAAACAAAGAGTTTCCAACTCTGTATCTTGCTTATAACTCAATATTGGACTTTCAAATTTTGATTAAAGAATTAAAAGTACCCATATTAACCATTCTAAACATTAAAATTGAAAAAATAAAATTTTAAATTTTGAGTTCAAAATGTGTGCAAGTCCTTTTAAGGCGATGATTCATGTCTCAGAAGTTTTACGGTGCTACCGTTAGAGAGAGAGAGAGAGAGAGAGAGAGAGAGAGAGAGAGAGAGAGAGAGAGAGAGAGAGAGAGAGAGAGAGAGAGAGAGAGAGAGAGAGAGAGAGAGAGAGAGAGAGAGAGAGAGAGAGAGAGTTCTTAACTTAATTTGGATAGAATCGATCAGTTTGTAAAATGTAAGTTCTTTTCAATTTAATCAAATTTTTTCTTGTGTACCTTAAATTGATATAATCTGATTTTTCCCCTAGTTCATAAATTATGGGGTTTTGTTATTTGTTCATGTTTGCATCAGTGCGAAATACATTGTCACACGTTGTATCCATGTCCCCGGACCCACTTTGTCTGTAATTTACCATTTTCTAATCTAATGATTTGACAATATGCAATATCTACATAGATTTTAACTGTTTTCCCCATCTATATCCTTTTTTTATTTTGTTCACTAGAACGAGGCTGTATATTTGATAGCAATTTTGCCAATATATTCTTTAAAATCTTCGTTATTTATACTTACTGTGTGCACATTTACCTTAAAATTGGATCGATATGCTGGTAAATTATTGATCTTGCTCGGCTTGTGTGTATATATATATATATATATATATATATATATATATATATATATATATATATATATATATATATATATATATATATATATATATATATATAATCTCAATCTGAGTCAAAATAATTATCTGAGGCAGGTATCACAGATGTTTATTTCTCAAACAGATTCGTACTAAACCCTCCAACCCACTGCGCTACGCTGTTACATATGACAATAATTTCGTGAAAGAAACTTCTTCTGTAATCAGACTTCATTTTATTGTTTAATTGTGTAAACAATACGTCACAACATCGAGGTGTCCTATACCACCTTAAAATGTGTAGTTAATATGGTTTCAAGATCAAAGTTGGATATTCCATGATACCTTTTGAAAAAAGACAACAAATGTAATAATAATTGTTGGAGGAGGGGTTGTACGTGTTTGAAAGTTGTTGATTATGTATACAAAGTACATGTTTATTATAATATGCCCGTTCTGTATCAAATTGCACGGGAAAAGCACGTAATCGTTCAGAAAAAATATTTTCCAGCAAACCTTTTTAAAAGATTTATAATTAGGAAGAATAAGATAGAAGTATTCTTCTGTTGGGTTTTTTTTTTTTTGTTTTTTTTTTGTTTTACATTTTCTGGTTTGTAAGTAGATTCTGGTTTCGAGTTCTAATAATATAAGGTTATTGGGGCCGAGTTAGCCAGGTGCTGAGTTAACCAGATACCGTGTTGACTTTGCCTGGACACGCCCCTTCGAGTTTCCTGGTTGTTGTGAAATACCCGTTTTCTCTGTACAGGTAAGCACGCTTTTGTTTTTATCTGGCATTACAATTTACAATTAATTGTTTCTGACAATGAATATACTCTGCTTTTTAACTGACGTTGTCGAAAGAGTACATGACACTATTTTTATTATAATTGTTAGTTGTTTTACATTGCTATGGGGATTTTCAAAATAATGTTCAGGTATAGATTTATAAATTTTGCAATCACCAAGATATTTCTCCTCAATGGTGAAATCGCGACAATTTGTTAATGTTTAAATATAGCTGCCTTTATTCATGGAGATTAACCATAAGCAAAATAAATTGGCCGAAGTCAGCAGTTTCATGCTCTTATATATACCCCTGCCCTTTAGTTTGGTCTTTATTTAGCGGGCACTGCGCAGCTAGTGTAGGAATTTCCTGATTCTAATAACAGCTATGACAGCATTAAGCTGATATTTCACAACATTTCAATTTTGAGACTGCAAGTGTTTGAAGTAGATCATCACTGTAAGTATATATGAATTGAAAATGTACATTGATAACTTTCTGGAAATGAAATGATCAAATAAAAATATTTAGCACTTATAGCTGTAAATGTGTAAATGTATATATGGATTTTTTATGCATTTGCAAAACCATGATGTAAAATTAAAGAGCTATTATTTGATCGTGTTGAATGTTTGATTACAGGGAGAAAGGATAAAATTTTTGTTGTGCAAACTTATAAACTTGTATATCAAAGAGGAAATCACAGACTAATTAATGTATAAGGATGAAACAATAGAAATTGTTTTTAGCCATTTGCTTGATGTGGGAATTCAATGTATAAGGCTCACATCCAAATTAAGCTTTCTTTACCTGTACGTCATATTTCTATTTACCGAGCATGGTCAGCTAACACAGTTTTCATTACAATTGATAAAAATAATTATGCACACACACAGTAATTACTTGTATATAACTTTTAAGGACATTACACTAGCATGTATTTAGTTGCATGAGGGTCAGACTGATTTACCTTTAGATCTTGGATACAGGCCAAGTTGTTGTTATTAATGTGAAGGAAATGTTATGCAACTTTAGACTTAATTGATTTGTGTTGACTGTTAACATACATGACGTAGATCATTTCCTTTCAATAATCTATATTTTTGTTGTTTCCTATGAACTTTTAATGAAAGTCTGACATAAAACATGCACGCACATGTACAAGTTGTCAAAAGATTATACCCAGTATTTAAGTGTAGTGTCAACATGTCTCGAGGTTTGGCTCTACATAAGACAGCTCTAGAATTAAATCAACCATTTTTAAATGTCTGCATGAAGGAAACTATGGACAATATGGTTTTTTTTTTCAAATTTAATGTGTATAGTTATTAAAATAACTGAAAATTTTCTATATCTCCACAATTAGTGGTCTGCAAGATTGCATCTACAAAAAGAAGTTTTGTGTTTCAAATATATTTAAAGAATATACAAAATTGATATGTTAAGCCATTGCTAAATATCCTTATATATAGTAAATCTCCTACTGCTACAGATCGAGTGCTTAATAAAAAGGTCTCAATATGAATGGTGCTTAGACTAAAAAATTTCCATTCTTTGTAACCTTAGAAAAGCTGTTGTAGTAATCAATTAATTTACATATTATCGAATTACATACATTTTTACATTTTAAATGATTTAAAGCTCTCAATGTGAAAATGACATTTACACCGGGCCCACTATAGTGGATATTTCATTCATCTTACATTGGTTTGAATGTCATATTTAAAAAACAAATCCATCAAACTATAAGTTACACAGAAATGTTAATCTCTTGGATGAGAGCAATTTATTTTTAGAATTTTTACATGTAATTTGGTATTTCAGATGGATTACACACACACACACACACTCTCTCTCTCTCTCTCTCTCTCTCTCTCTCTCTCTCTCTCTCTCTCTCTCTCTCTCTCTCATTGATAGTGTAGTGTGCATCCTATTTATTCTAAGTGTTGATAATCATGCAATTGCCTGTTTCCTTACATTTCAGAGTGAAGAAGAATCAAAATGTCTAAGAATTCCAATGACAGTATTTATCGCATCCCCCCTTATTATTATCTCCATGTCCTTGACCAGAACCTCAATGTCACCCGACTGGAGATTGGGCCCCAGACCTTCATCAGACAGGACAATGAAAGGTATGAACATCACCCAATGTTTAAAAATTGCTTTCCTTACTTCTATAGAACTATTGCAAGAAGTTTTGGTACTAGAGTACAAAATTTATTCTCTTGTTTAATACCATCATCATCTGGACTGGACTGTTGTGAAATTATGTTTCAGGGTGGTATATGGCCCAGAAAAGATGATCACAGTGCCCCCAAGGCACTACTGCATCATTGAAAATCCAGTCGTGAAAGACAAAGAAGGAAAAGTGTTATTTGATGAAAGTGGTCAGTCCAAGCTTAGTCATGCTGACCTGGAGATCCGTCTTTCCCAGGAGCCATTCCCTCTATACCCTGGAGAAGTCCTAAAACAGGTTGTGACCCCACTGAAGGTCATTCCAGCCAACTCTGCTCTGAGGTTGAGGGCGGTGCTGGATTTTGAGGATGACTCTGGGGAGAAGCGGGTGGCTGGAGATGAATGGCTGTTTGAGGGACCAGGGACCTACATCCCACAAAAGGAAGTGGTCATTGAGGAGACGATTCGGGCTACAGTAATTCGCCCAAATCAGGCCATCCGTCTCCGTGCAAGGAAGGAGACCATTGACAGAGAGGGAAAGGCTCGAGTTACTGGGGAGGAGTGGATTCATAAGAAAACAGGAGCGTACCTTCCCGGTGCATATGAAGAAGTGGTGGACATTGTCAATGCCTACGTTCTTACAGAGAAGGTGACGTCTTTGTTTCTCAATCTATCACGAATCAGTGAACATTAAATTGTGAACATTTAATACATCTTGATATCATGCCGTTATTTGATTTCTAATATGGTTTTGAAATTTTACTTTTCAAAATTTTTAGAAAGCTTTACACATGAAATCCTTGAGGACATTCAAAGATGGGTTTGGAATTGTAAGAAAGAATGGAGAGGAATGGTTGATTACAATGAAGGACAATGAGACCCATATCCCTGGAGTTTACGAGGAGGTAAGATAAGTTACAAGTTACATATGTACGTACATGTAATGGTACTGGTAAATAGACAATGATACAGGGAAATTTAAAATATATACAGGAAATTGAAAGATGATTTTCCCACATGGTAATGGTTAGATATATAGCATCATGTTATCTCTCAAAATTCTATTTTGAAATTAAATTGCCAGTATGAAGTAATTAAATATCCGCTCTGTGAAATGGTCCAGGGCAAAAGCATGTACAAGTTGAAAATAAACTAAGGAAAACTGCATGGTGCTTTACAATGACTGTTATGAGTGGTAATTGAAACAAGTTGTATTAAAACACAACGTTATTTTAGGTTGTTGGAGTGGTAAACATCACAACCTTGACCTCCAGACAATACTGTGTCATCCTTGACCCCTGTGATGAGTCAGGTCATCCCCAGCTGGGTCGCAAAAAGCTTGTCAAGGTAGGAATCCAGAAATCATTTTTAAAAATACTTAAAAAATGTGTGTACCTCCAAAGGTTATGTTTAGAGAGTTATGAAATTGAGCAAAAACCCTCTAGCTTACAGTATTAATCTTTTTTTGTATGTTGTAGCTGTGAAATACAATAAAGAGAATATCTATCTGGGTTTTTTTGTTGACAGGGAGAGCGATCTTTCTTTTTGCTGCCTGGAGAACGGCTGATGAAGGGAATACAGAATGTCTACGTTCTTGGAGAAGACGAGGGCCTTATCCTCAGAGCCACAGAGTCCTTCAAAGATGAAGACACGGTATGTGTATGCTAAATAAGGTTCAGATCTTGGATACATTGAAATTAACTTAATCCATTTCATGCACATATTTCAAAATTCATAAAGTCTACAACAGGAAGAGCAATGTTAGTATCACAGTTGACTGTTTATGACATTAGTAATTAATATATTTGTCTTTGATGATCAGAGCGAAGAACTTCGTCCAGGAGATAGGTGGATGATTCGTGGCCCCAAGGAGTATGTCCCTCCAGTAGAAGTGGAAGTACTGATTAAGAGGGTAGCCATTCCTCTGGATGAAAATGAGGGTATCTATGTGCGAGACGTCAAGACAGGAAAGGTGTGTATTTTAAATTTCCGGATGTTTGAGTGGTAGTTGGATACAGTGACACAAATAGGCTCTCTATTATCAGGAAATATCTGGTACAGTGTAATTGTAATGTATATCAAAGTACTGAAGTACTGACGGGAGTTGATTTCATCGATTATTATTTATCTTAAAATCAACGATATGTTATTTTGCTTGGCAAGTAGTTTATAATCTCTATTTTAATGACGCACATTTTTATAAAATGGATTCTCGGGCTTTTCTGACAAGAATTTCGAGAAAACCTGTTATGAATCATGTTGTGTTATATTAAATACTAGACTTGATTTCATCAAACTATGTATCGGTATTCAAAATATTTCAAATATTGTATGGATTCAACCAATAATGAACTCTAGTCTCGTTCAATCAGATGCTTGGCTGTATACGTTAATCTCTGACAAGTAAGAGATACCAGGTCACATGATACGCTTGATGATGCGACCATTAATATAGACTGACTCCCTGCTTGTCGGAGATGTACGGAGACAGCCGATGGTTGAACAAGACTATATTGAACTCTGGCGTAGGAATACATATGACTGCAAAAAACTTCTAAAATGTTCGTACTATTAAATCTGACTATTTCTTAAGTATTTATAAATAAGTTTCCTTTTAAAAAATGCTTCAGCGTACATTACATCGAATTAATTGATTATTTTCAAGAACTAACTCTTGTCAGCAGTGATGATTTGTGCTTAGGTCCAAACACTGTTTCAGTTTCGGTTTGCTAGAGTAACTGCATAGGAGAGTTGATTAAAATCAACTCCCAATAATGACTGCAACAATCTCATTGTGATTGAAACGTCATTGATTTAATGTTTGTTGATTTGTTGATGTCAGGTGCGTGCTGTCAGAGGAGAAACCTACATGCTAAGTCATGATGAGGAACTCTGGGAAAAAGAGCTCCCTCCTGCAGTGGAGACTTTGCTTCTGGCTGGCAAAGACCCATTGGCTGACCGTTCGGACCGTTCCAAAGGTGCAGAGAAGTCCGAGAAACGGGACAAGACCAAGGTTGTCACTTTCAGAGTCCCACACAATGCAGCTGTCCAAATCTATGATTACAAAGAGAAAAAAGCCAGGTACAGAAACTATCTGAGATTATGTAAATTTGACACAAAATTGGCATGTATATGTATGGAAGTGTAAAAATAGCTCTAATGCTCTTTGACTGACTCACTGAACAAAGCATGTTTGTTTACATTTGCAGAGTGATCTTTGGACCTGAGCTGGTTATGCTTGGTCCAGATGAACAGTTCACACAGCTCTCCCTGTCTGGTGGTAAACCAAAGAAACAAAATGTCATCAAATCTCTGTGTCTCCTTCTGGGCCCTGACTTCTGCACAGACATCATCACCGTGGAAACTGCTGATCACGCCAGGCTCTCACTCCAACTGTCCTACAACTGGCACTTCGATATCAAGGACAAGAAGGATGTGGTAGAGGCTGCCAAGATCTTCAGTGTCCCAGACTTTGTGGGAGATGCTTGCAAAGCCATTGCCTCCAGGGTCAGAGGGGCTGTTGCTCAAGTACAGTTTGACGATTTCCACAAGGTGAGATTTTGTTAAAAAGTGAAGTTGACGACTCTTTGAATTTCCTGTGACCATTTTATGCTTTTGGAAAGTAAATTGTCCCATGTGTCTACATTTTATTTTAGAACTCAGCAAGAATTATCAGATCCTCTGTTTTTGGATTTGATGACAAGGATAGGGTTCGGGAACAATTTCAATTCCCCCAGAATAATCTGTGTATCACTAGCATTGACATTCAGTCCGTGGAACCTGTGGACCAGAGGACCAGGGATTCATTGATGAAATCTGTCCAGTTGGCCATTGAAATCACAACCAACTCTCAGGAGGCTGCTGCCCGCCATGAGGCCGAACGTCTGGAACAAGAGGCCAAAGGTCGTCTGGAGCGTCAAAAGATCTCAGATGAAGCAGAGGCTGAGAAGGCAAGAAAAGAACTCTTGGAGCTGCAGGCTAACAGTGCTGCAGTGGAGAGCACTGGTCAGGCTAAAGCTGAGGCCCAGAGTCGAGCTGAAGCTGCCAAGATTGAGGGTGAAGCCGCTGTTGAACAAGCCAGACTCAAAGCCCAGGCCACGAAAATTGAAGCCGTAAGTACAAAAACTATAGTCTGAATGATAGTTCAACATCCTTTAGGATGAATGGTACGATGCATTTTAATATACATGTAACATACATATTGTGAATTGTTAAACAATCGTAATTGGCTTACAGTAGGACAAGTTGTGTATGTGAATATATGTCCTGGTCTTTACACAAATATAATGCTTTCAGGAATCTGAACTTGAGAGACTTACCAGTGCCAGGGAGGCTGAGCTCAAATTTCTCCGTGAACAGAATGAAATGGAGCTCAGCAAAAGCCGAGAATATGCTGAAATTGAGACCTCCAAATTCAAAAGTCAAGTGGATGCCATTGGAGCTTCCACACTCCAGGCCATTGCTACTGCTGGGCCAGAGATGCAGGTACGTCTCCTGTCTGCTCTGGGCCTCAAGTCCACACTTATCACCGATGGGAACAGTCCAATCAATCTCTTCAATACCGCCAATGGTATCATAGGGGGAATGGTTCCTGCCAAAAGATCCCGAAGATCCGCTCCAGAGTCCGATGACGACGATTAGAAGTTGACATTGTGTTGACAGCTTAAGAGTGCAATTTCTTGTTTGTGTGTATGACATTTGCTTATTGTGTTTAGACATGAAAATTTAACATACATAATTATCCCTGATGAGAATGAAAAGGTAACATATCAAGGCAGCAGTGTTGGAGATATGCCTGTGTTTGACAAAGTATATGCATGGTATCCGTGAAAGCAATTTGTTTATATTTCTATATCTATTTAAACCAGTACATGTATATCCCTTTGAACTGTGATATCAGTTGTTCATGTAGATACCAGGACTTGGACAACAAATATTTTGTAAAATCAAACCCTGACCTTGTACATTTAGAAAGTGCAACGTGTTTGGTACTTTCTGCACATCCTGAGTCATGGTTTAAACATAGTTTAATTAATGCACTTTTTGGACATGTTGTTACTAGTTTTGTATCCACTTTTTTCTGTTGAATATAGTTTACACTTGTTCTATTTTCTGTTGTAGTTTCTAATATTTAATTTTGTATTTGATTTAAGTTCATTCTAATATAATAAAAGATAATGCAAAAATAATGTTCTTGTTTGTTCTTAGCTTTGGGTGCAGTGAATTAATCAAAACCTCTTTTATACAATAGGTCAACATTTTTGCGCTGATCAGGGCTACTGTTAGGACTGTTGCTTAATTTGTTAATTTTGTGACTCTATGGGTGAATGGAATCAAGAATCAACATTATTTTCAAAATATATTCGTTGTACCTTACCAGAAGCATTTAACATAATCGTAATTTCACAGAAAATGTAGAATCAAACCTCAATATGTCTGTATAAAGTAACATTTTTTCATGAGTGATGTAGCTTATCCGTTTTTAAATGATGCCCATTTCTTACATATAATACGTATATTTCTTGTTATGACTTTCAAACCTGACTGAATCATATCATAGTTTGCAGATATGGGACCCTTCTATTTTATTTGATTTGTCAGATGCCCCATTTACTGTAGTGTATGTAAGAACAATATAAGAAAATCAACTATAATTTAAAAAAAAAATAGCGTGTGTGTATCATTTACAATAAGCTTATTCATATTTTGATATGTAAATAATTGGTATTAATCACTGAAATCCATTTGTGAAAATTACTGTAAACCAACTTTATTCGCGTGGTAGATATTTTCGCGAGGTTTTACGAGATACTCGCAATCACGCCAGGAACCAGTTCTATATGTCTCCGATATTTTATTTTTATTATCAATATTCGATTTAAACTTCATTGATGTTGCTTGTATATCCAGTAGGCGATGTTTTTATTGACCTAACGATCATGGCGTTATTCCATATTCACTCTTGGTGATCTTGGCTCTATTTTCCGGAGCTCAATGGCTGTAACGGCCAAACTTACGTCAAATGTCTCCATGACATGTTCATTAGCAACCTTGTCAAGTTGTAAATTTCGTATTTACAGCCACCCGGTAAATTCAAAATTTACAACTTGACAACTTGTACGAGCTGTTGCAAAATCGCGAAATAAAATCGTCGCGAACAAAAGTGTGTTTACGGTATTTACAAAATTTACAGTTGGTCTTGGATAATTACGAAAAGGAGTTTAAAATGTTGTATTGAGTTAAAACTTTTGTTTTACCTTCACTTTCCGAAAACTATTATGTAGAGCACATTCAAGGTATTCGTTCTCTGTATTACGTTCATGCTGCAGAAGTTACACTGCATGTAAAGTGCGCGCTGTCTCCGAAATCGTCCAGTCTCCATCCTCAGTATTGTCTCGCACTGTAACTGAGCCCTTGCTGAAGAACATTATATGGCATGGTTAGAACCCCTAGTGTAAATCCTTTCCATAGATACGTCATTCTGGGTTTTTCCTTAATTCTATTTTTTTTTTTTGCAGATAATGAGATATCATAATTCAATTCCGATGACTTATATCAATGTAAATAATTTATACGTACTGATTGATTGAAATATTTTCTCATGAATCTATAGATTTTTATTTTTTTTTTTCATTATGTACATGCTTACATTTTTTGTTCAAACTTTGAATTCTTATTATGTCTTAGAAAATCTTTTCTCTCCCTTTTATATTCGAGAAAAACTAAGTGGATGATTAGAATGCTCATGAAGCACTCTACCAAAATCATGAAATTCATGGCTTCTGGATCAATTGTGGTGCCAATATGACTATAATACAGTGACCGTTGACTAATGTGTTTTATAAATAACATGGTGGGTTAAGATGACTGGCTGCTGACAGGCAGTGTCCATGCGCGGACAGATTAAGGGGGCGGGGGTCTGGGCTCCTGGAAAATTCAAATTTAAATTTGTATCGTAAAATTACCCCAAAAATGCCTCGGACACTCGGCAAACTTAATTAGATATCCCCCGTTCCCCCTCCCTTAAATTTTTTTTATGGATCTGCGCATGGTACCTATAATTTTTACGACTAAAAAAATTGTTGTGGGCAGCTCCTTGAAAATTCAATTTTCTATGATCGAGCAAACTAATTGAGTAAAACCGTCTTTTCAAAAAATCGGGACCCCCCCCCCCCCCCCCCCCCCCCCCCGCTCCTCATAGGAGTTAGTCTGCAAATAACGTTAGATTTTGCTGATAGATTCACATATGCAAACTATAATTTGCATTCGTTAGCTATGGTTAAGAGTTGTTAATCATAGTTTCACGCTTTTCAGATAAACTATAATGTTTTGCAATCGCAAATGGTTCTTAATTTCAGTGTTGATTTTTATCCTATAAATACGTTCAATACTTGGAATATGTCGACTTAAACAGGCGTATACCGGTACGTATCAAAACCTGCTATTTTTGGGAGTTGATTTTAATCAACTCACCTATGCAGTTACTCAGACAAACCGAAAGTGAAACAGTGTTTGGACCTCAGCACAAATCATCGCTGCTGACAAGACTTAGTTCTTGAAAATAATTGATAAATTCGAAGTAATGTATGCTAAAGCATTGTTTTTCAAGAAAACTTATTAGTAAATACCTTGAAAATGGTCAGATTTCAAATGGTACGAACAATTTAGATATTTTTTGTAGTCGTATATATATATATATATATAGTATGTATTCCTACGCCGGCCAGAGTTCAATGTGTCTCGTTCAACTCGACGCTCGGCTGTCTCCGTAAATCTCCGACAAGCAGAGAGTCTCTCTTGCTTGTCGGAGATTTACGGTGTCAGCCGAGCGTTTGGTTGAACGAGACTAGAGTTCAATATTGCTTGGATCCATACAATTTTCGAGAAATATTTCTATTATACTGATTATAGTTTGATTGAATTAATTTTATCTTTAAATATTATTTAACATGATTCATATGGGGGTTTCTCGACATTCTTGTCGAAAAAGTCCAAAAATTCATATTTTAAAAATGTGCGTAATTCAAATACAAATTAGAAACTACATGTACTTGTCATGCAAAATAACATATCATTGATTTTAAAATAAACATCGACAAAATCAACTCCCGTCAGTTCTTCAGTACTTTGATTTATAACTTGAAGGCATTTTCTCTCATAGAGTGGGTCTGTGGTCCATATTTTTCTCATAGTCTATTGGAAAACAACCGATTTCAATCAACAACAACGTGGAGAGATGACCCACTATACATTATATATTTTGTATCCAAACAATTGAACGTTTTGAAAAAATAATACAAGTCCATAAATTTGTGGTCAAAGTCACATGTAATATTTAAACAGCCTACTTTGATGTGTCTGAAATGGCTCAGTGGTTAGAGTACCTGACATATGCTAACCTTATATATCCACGGGCCCTGGAAGTTATTGTAAATATATTGCATGTGCATGTATAAAAAAGTAAGGGTAGGACACTCTTTTTGGGGCGAAATCGGGTTTGACGAAGTCTGGGCGTTCCTCAAACGAAATTTCGCAATAAATCGTTCAAGTATACTTTACTTACGAAATATGTATACATTCGTTCCGCTCCAATGCTGTTACGTCGAAGAAAAAGGTGTTTTTATACATCCAAGTGCCTAAGAATTTCGCTAGACTGGTTTACATCCGGTTTAATCGCAGTGAATCGAAAGATAAGTTCTGATTGGTTAATAATAAAATAAATCTGCTCGTCAATAAGGTGGCGAAACTGATAACAATTTATGGTGAGTATGTATCAAATGTTTGAAAGGAGTTATGCATATAGATACTGGGTAGTTTGGCCTTTCAACAATGAAATGCGAGAATAATGAAGAAGATTGACAAATATCGATAAGAAATTAAAGAATTTATTTCATTATTGACCAATCAGAACTTACCTTTCAATTTACCTTTCGATTCACTGCGATTAAACCGGATGTAAACCAGTCTAGCGAAATTCTTAGGCACTTGGATGTATAAAAACACCTTTTTCTTCGACGTAACAGCATTGGAGCGGAACGAATGTATACATATTTCGTAAGTAAAGTATACTTGAACGATTTATCGCGAAATTTCGTTTGAGGAACGCCCAGACTTCGTCAAACCCGATTTCGCCCCAAAAAGAGTGTCCTACCCTTACTTTTTTATACATGCACATGCAATATATTTACAATAACTTCCAGGGCCCGTGTATATATCAAGGGTTTTTATGTTATGGGTTCGATGCCACTAAAATTTCAGACAATGTTTTTTTTTTCTTATCTTAAAATTGCATAGACCAATAGTTAAAATTGTGCTTTTGCAAACTTGTATTATAATATATTTGAATAGATTTAATTGGGAAAAAATATACTCAAAATTGTATTTCACTACTAAACCGAATGGGCATTTGCGCCATCTTATTCCCCCATCTTCTTTGACAGCTATTAGTAGGCCTATATGAGTGGGAGCAAGTTGACTGAGGGGTTGAATTGGCTGGGGGCGAGTTGCCTTATACCCATCTGATTCAACACTCTGGTGGTCATAGTTTCGCAATATTTCAGTTAAATGTGCAATCGCAACTTCTCGGGCCTTTCCGGCAAGCTCGGAAAAACACCTCGAATGTATTAACATCACCGGATGTTAGAATTTTATACAAAATGGAGTCGCTTCCCATTAAAATAAGTATCGGCTAGACAGTCTTGTATGCCGCTTCTGTGTTATATTTTAGTGTATATCACTTACTTTAATGAAGTTATAACTCACATCTCAACAGATCTTAAAATGTGTTCTATTTATATCAAGTTTTACAAAAAGGGGGGTTGTCATGGACGCCTAGGTAATACATTCGGGTGTTGCTAAAACGCGGAACGGAAAACGGAACGGAAAGCGGAACGGAACGGAAAACGGAAAATCTTAACTAATGTTATTTACTTCATAGATTTGTTAATCATGCTAAAAACGATATACTTTATGTAATTTTTGAATTGTTTTGAGAGATTAGCAATATTTATTATTTATTCAAGAATAATTATTTCCTCAGAATCAACAGTTCATGCATTGACCACTATATTCTATCCCAAAATATCCTCGTTTCACTCTTTGCAAAATAACTTGATATTTATATATACCCCAGGGTTCAATCAATTCTCTTTCAGAAGCATTAAAAATTCTCATTATTCTTTCTTTAAAACGTCCTTTCTAGCTCATCAGTTGGATTTAATACACGGCTGAAAATAAAGAAGTCTACGGGGTTTTGCATTTCAACATCTATTTTAATTGCATCTTTTACAGGTATGTGTATTTAAAAAAAAAATGTCCAAATGTGCTGCATGAATATTTTGGGATCGACAGATTATAGTCTCAATATATAATCAGTTTGTAATATTATAAATTTATAACATAATAAAATCAAACCAGGCAACGTCTAGAGTACTCTATTCGGACCATATTTATATAGCTGCAGGAATGAACAACTGCCAAGTAATGTAAATGTTAACAAAATTCCATTGCTTAAAATAATAGTTTTTACTAAGTACCAGGTATTTTAATGTTTAATCAGATACATAAATAACATATTATTTATGTCTCTGGTTTAATGTATTTTAATTTTAAATGTCGTTAGTCGTACGGGTTTTTTTTCCATCTCAATGATGCTGTATCGTCTGTATGATTTAAGCTCGTATAGAACACCAAAAAATCAATTAATGTTGATGTAAGTATATACATCATATTTGAAATATGAAAATACTCATAAAACACACGAAACGCTTTCACTTACTGCGTATGTGATGCTGATATGCCAGCACTACTACCTTAAAAAAAATAAAATAAAAGTTACAGCTAATTTGCTTGTTTAATCGTGTTAATGTTTCACAATTCGTATACATTTGATTTTTTCCCTTTCATACTCAACTAAACCAATTGAATACAATGCTATATTTGATAGACATCATAAGAATATCAACAAGACAGCAACATGTTGATAATCATTCATTAGATATGAATAAATGATACAAGTAAATCGTTTCTGGTCAGTGTATACCCTTTTAAAGCGATAAACGTGATATGATATTTTCCGTTCCGTTCCGCTTTCCGTTCCGTTTTCCGTTCCGCGTTTTAGCAACACCCAATACATTCGAGGTGTTTTTCCGAGCTTGCCGGAAAGGCCCGAGAAGTTGCGATTGTTAAATGTGCTAAAAGTTCCATGAATAATGTGCTTTAGATGAAAATTAATTTCGATTTAATGTAAGTATTCAAACACGAGGTTCTTCACAACAATATTTGAGAGGCTGTCCGAAACTATTTTCAACAATTAACGTGAAGCGGAGAAATTCCTGATTTCTGTATGTGTTTTTATTTTTATTTTTTATCGATTTCTAGATGTACAACTCCTCCACAACAAGCATTGCTTATATATGCTCTCTTTTTTATTACATTACCCCGAGTACATTTGCATGTTAATGCGTTTAGGCCTACAGTATACAACAGTCTTTTGCGCAAGTTACCAACTGGGCCTTAATCCTAGATTCCTCTGACTCTAACCCCCGCTTTTATATTGTGACGTCCGGAGTCTTAGTCACAATATAAAAGCGGAGGTTAGAGTGAAAGGAAACTAGGATTACCTAGGCCCGAAAGTACCAAATCACGGCACCTGTCTGATTATTTTGTTGCAAGTTGACATGTACTGTCAAGTCGACTTAGGCCTAAATAGTCTGACAAGTCAAAACTTAATGTCGCGTGTTAACTCAAAAAAAATAATTATCATGCGTAGGCCTATATGAAAAGCAACTTAATCTTTTCTCTTTAAAATGGGTTCAACTACTTGTCACCGTAATATCTGACGAGTTGACATAAAATATATCCATTATATACGACATTATACATTTATTGCATGATGGTGAGGGAAATATGAAGATTTTTTCCCCCAAGAAAAATCATATTTCCCAAGGGCTCTATGATTTTTCTTAGGGGAATAAATCTTCATATTTCCCGAACACTCATGCAATAAAAGTTTTATTATACCGAACAACAAATGATGATACAACATACGTCTATTTTTAATAATTTTTCGACTTGTCGAAAGCAATAATGTCATGATTTTTTTTTTTTTTAAATTGTCTATCTTTGTGTTCATACATTCGAATCAAATATGACAATGACAATGAATTAAATTGATTTTTGTAGCATAAAGAGAATTTAGATGATTAAATATTTTTGATTTCATCATATTTGTCAACATTGTATGCTCATATTGGCTTTTTCATACCTTTTGGATGAAAAAACCAGAGATATCCGAAGAGGTGAGACATGATATTTATTCCCTGGGAGACACAACGTTTTGTCGCCCGGTCACGTGATTGTCTAGAACCAATCAGATGTCGCGTTATATAGAATAATTATATTGAGGTATAATAATAATTTTTGTTATTATTCGTTCTTTTACAATATCGACACGTAAGTGTGGAAAATGATATCGTATATGACTAGGCGTATCAACAAAATAAATATATTGTAATGACAATTTACTTTTGGGAATTATTTTAAAATACAGAATATTTAAAAATAATAATGTGCGAAAATAATCCGTTTATCTATACTGCAGTAATCTCTGATTTTCTTTGTCTAAAATCTGTCATTGAAAGCGTATTTAATACCCACGTGTATTGTTTGACTCCAAAAAACACTTACTTCACAACCAGCGTAAATAACCACTTTTATGGTATTTGACTAGAAAGCGATATAGATTTGCAAAATCCTTTTGATGCTTGATGATAAGCGACAAGTTGACAAAGTTCCATGAGGTGATTTCTAAAGGTGTGGGTGGTTTCAGGAACCCCCTTACACCCCTTTATTTCAAAATTACTAAATCCATGATACAATTAGGTCTCTACTTAACTATATATGTCTATATTTTAAAATTTTAAAAAAGAATTTAAATTGAAATGTAAGTTTCTTCATTTGTAGGAAGTGGAGTTTGTCAGAGATGAAGAAATTGAACAGGTATCTCATCACACTGGGTGTTCTGACCGTCATCCTAATGCTGTCTCTCTTTACTTACAATACTAAGATCTTAAAACATTCTCAGAGAGAGGACTTTGTATTCCAGCCTGCAAAGTTTTCAGACCTGCTTAGAGATGGACGAAATGATACCAATCATGTACTTACTGCTGCTATGAGAATCTCCAAAGGGGGCCAGAAAGCACTGCTGGTAACCTTAGTCAATGATGCCTTTCTGCCATTCACCTTCAGCTGGCTATGTAACACCCAGGGTATGGGTATTCACAATCAGGTCTTGTTTATAACAGGTGACAATGAAAGTGCCATGAAAATCAACCAGAAATGGCCAGAGGTAACAGCCATACAGATAGATGGAGTCCACTCAGGGAACCAGGAATATAGTCATGTTGGATATGTGGAATTGATGGTGAGGAGGTCAGAGATCCTTCTGGAGATATTAGAGAAGAACATACCAATTTTCCTGTTTGAAGTGGACTGTATTTGGATCACAAACCCACTTAATAACATTCAAAGCTACTCAAATGTTGATGTTGTAGTAAATGCCGTGTCAAGCCGAAGCAATGTAATTGCTGGAGGATTTCTTTACCTACACCCCACTGATGCCTCAAAGAAAATGTGGAGAGCTTTAACAAAGCAGCTGGTACAACTTGGTATGAAGATTAAAAATTCAGCTGACGAAAAGTTAGTCAGTGAGGGTGACAATGATCAGCAATACCTATCAAAACTTGTGTTTTCTAAGTATGGAGGACTGAGGTACAAAATCTTATCAACTGACGACTATGCAGATGGAAAATGGTATTCATTCTCTAAAGAAGAAAGAAATAGACGGAAAATGCCCTTAATTTTAAACAACAATTGGATAAGCGGAAATCTGGCAAAGATCAAGCGAGCTAAGGCATGGGGCCATTGGTTCCTGACAGAGAGTGGACACTGTGACCCCAAGAACATTGAAAGGATTGTAGATCAGCACCTTTTGTGAGGTTCTCTTAGAGTCAACATGACAATAAAGTGTTGTTTTTAGTTTTCAACATCAATTATACAGCTAAATACATGTATAACAAGAGGCCCATGGGCCACATCGCTCACCTGAACAGTTCCTCGTAACTATTTCGTAGCATATGCTATTTTTAGCTCACCTGAGCTGAAAGCTCAAGTGAGCTATTCTGATCACATTTTGTCTGTCGTCCGTCTGTCTGTAAACTTTTCACATTTTCAACATCTTCTCAAGAACCACTGGGCCAATTTCAACCAAACTTGGCACAAAGCATCCTTAGCCTAAGGGGATTTAAAGTTGTGAAAATTAAGGATCACGCCCTTTTGCAAAGGGAGATAATTAGGAATTTCTGAAAATTTTCGAGAAATTTTCAAAAATCTTCTTCTCATGAACTATAAGACCAGGAAAGCTGAAACTTGTGTGGAAGCATCCTCATGTAGTGTAAATACAAAATTGTGAAAATCATGACCCCCCGGGGTAGGGTGGGGCCACAATGGGGGGGGGGTCGAAGTTTAACATGAATATATAGAGTAAATCTTTAAAAATCTTCTTCTCAGAAACTAATCGGCCAGGAAAGCTGACACTTGTGTGGAAGCATCCTCAGGTAGTGTAGATACAAAGTATGTATTATGTATTATTGTACATTGTCCAGATAGTTTGTATTATGACTCCATTAAGCTGATTTTATCATACCTATTGTTTCTCAGGTGAGCGATGTGGCCTATGGGCCTCTTGTTATTTCAAACTTTGAACCCTTTCTGGGGCCCCAGTATTGGTCCTAGGTTTATGGTTGACTTTAACAATTTAGAATTTACACTATTTGAGGATCCTTGCACAGTAATCTCACAAACTGTAGCATTATAGTTCTTGAGAAAAACTGTTTAAAAACATTTTCCATATATATTTCTATGTTAAAATTTGAACTCCTTTTGGGGCCCCAGTAGTCCAGTGGTCACAGCTTTATTAATTTAGAATGTACATTATCCAAGGTTGTATGCATAATAATCTCACGAATTGTAACATTGTAGTTGTCGAGAAAAGATTTTTAAAAATGTTACCTATATATTTCTAAATTAAACTTTGACCCCTCTTGGGACCCCAGTATTAGTCTGGGGATCACGATTAAACCAATTAAGGGGCCCCAGTTTTTGGTCTGAGAGTCACAATTTTTACAATTTAGAGTCTTCACTATATATACAAGCTTTTGTGTAAATATTGGCATTTCTGGTGCAGTGGTTCTTGAGAAGAAGATTTTAAAACATTTTTCCTATGAACTTCAATGTTAAACTTTGAACCCCACCTGGGGCCCCCGTTTTGGTCTGAGGGTGACAATTTTTTACAATTTAGAATCTTCCCTATACATATCAATGGCTGGAACGGCCACAAAGGTGTCGAGCTTACATTTTCTTTGATATAAATTTTTACAATTTAACATCACCATGTGATTGTATACTCAGTATATTTCCTACATAGTGATGCATTTGTAATACATGTACAATGAATCATAACTCATCATGGTTACAAAAATTGAAGTCAAAGTTCAAAAATAAATTATCTTCTTTCTGCTTTACAGTCTTTGAAAAAAATTTCACGGTTCATCATTTGTATACAAGGGTAACACATTAACAGTGTTTCCCTAATTATAATAAAATATACATGTAAATTTTCAATTAAGAATCTACATAAGCCAGGGATGCATGCATAGTAATTCCGCAAACTGTAACATTGTAGTCCTCAAGAACATTTTTAAAAATTTATATTTTTTTAAAATCTGAAATTTTGAACCCCTCTTGGTGCCCCAGTATTAATATAGTCCGGGAGTCACGATTTCTACCAATTAGAATCTACATTATTTAAGGATGTAATATCCCAAACTGTTGCATTAAAGTTATTGAGAAGACTTTCCTATATATATATATGCTAAATTTCAATTCCCGTGTGAAACATGATTACACTTATGGTATGGCTGTTTACAAATAAAACGTGCGTTGATCTGCCGTATCTATAATGCTCAACCTACCAACTAGCTGCAATATTGCAACAAAATCACAAGATACATTTATCGCTTACATTCATTTTGGAGACCGTGCCTGACAACAAATAAATTTACATATTTATTTTTATCGGGCACTGTCTCGATAAACTTTAATAATATTTAGTGAATTTTTACACCTTATCGTGTTCATCCGTCATTTCATGATTAAACAAACTTATATACTTTAGCAATGAGTTGTCAATAATCAGGGAGCACAGTTGGGTTTCTAGGTGCACAATTTAGTTGAATAAATGGAACAAAAACCTTGTAAACAATTTTCTATGTATTTCTATGTTAAACTTTGAACCCCGTTTTGGTCTGAGGGTGGCAATTTTTACAATTTAGAATCTTCACTTTATACACAAGCTTTTTTGTAAATATTGGCATTTCTGGTGCAGTGGTTCTTGAGAAGAAGATTTTTAAAGTCACAAACCCTATACTCACTGTTTCGTAATTATCTCCCATTTAAAAAGGGCTGTGCCCTTTATTTTAACAATTTAGAATCCCCTTTTCATAAGGATGCTTGGTACCAATTTTGGTTAGATTTGGCCCTGTGGTTTTAGAGAAGAAGTCGAAATTGTGAAAAGTTTATAGACGGACGACGGATGATCAGAAAAGCCCACTTGAACCTTTTGTTCAGGCGAGTTTTTTTCTGTAAAATATTTTTTTTCTTCTGTATGCTGTACAATGTAAAAAATTATCATCGGATATTAAAACTTATTTACATTATGAGACTGTTCACAAGTGTTAAATCAAGTACGAGTGTTTTAGTAAACAGTTTGATCTACTCCAAAGATGGAAACAAGCAAAGTTAAATATTTTCTGTTACAATGTACCACAAGTTTTTTAAAAGGGATAGTGTTTAGAGTATACTTGTAAACATTTACCCCCAATTTTAATATTTGTTTACATTGTCCCTATAGTAAATAACAGATTTTTCCAAAGATTCCACTTCAGGTATACCTCACTACATCAGTACTTATACTTTTCAAGCCACTACATCACAAGATGACGGTTTAAATGTTTTGTTAAATTGTATCAATTCATTTGGTTAAATATTTTCCTATCTCAGTGGTTATAGTATCAGGCTTGTGAACTGTCTTGGCTATTGATCATATTTACTAAATAAAAATTGATGCAGCATCCCTACAGATGGGAACCAAAAAACCAAGAAGGGAGTGATGAGTTTGCAGTGATTTATTTTGTACAAATAACAATAACAATGACATGTTACGTACATTTTGTGTCAAGCGAGGGGAGAGATGTTAGTTGAATGCTAATGAACACTAACATCTTGCAAACATCGTTTCAACAAGTTGAACAATAAGGAGGGTAACCCTTCTCTCACCCAGGAGTAATCTCCTATTCTGATGTTTCACAACAAAAGTTTTAACAGAAAAGTAAGGTCAACATGATAAAGCTATTAATAAGCAAACAAGTTTTGGTGGGAGGTAATACTAGTAAGGTAGAGAGTGATGATAACAAATATCTTGTGTGCCACAAATTCATTTACAGCTAGCATACCAAGAAAAGTTGAGGCATTGTTTCACAAAGGAGTTCCAGTAAAACTTAACAATTTTACAGATGAAACACTTGGTGTCTCTTTTCAAAATTCATTGCAAAATTTCTTGACTACTTTTTTACGTACACAATTCACAGACATTGTACACATTACAACATTTTATAAAAGAGAAGTTTTTACAAATTGTTTTTCTTATATTTGAATAAAAAATGTTAATTCATAAAACAGATGAGGAAAATAAAATTAAAAAAATACAGGAGTAAAACTTCCGAACAAGTTTTCTCTGTTACAAATACCATTAACCCTCTTGATATGGCACTATCATGATGTGATTATCTTGGACCTTCCTTTAAAATATTGACTGCCCGGAGGCAAACATGATGTACAGGCCTGTCAGATCTGAATATCAGATTTGTTTGAAACCATTACATGAATTTCTATTTCTACCATTGATTGATCTTTGATCAGGTGCTGATAAGAAATAAATAAAATAAGTTATTAGTATACATTTTGTCACACATGCACTTCTTGCATTCTATGTATTCTTGTGGTATTCCTGTGTTTCATAAGGCTCGCTGGTCGGTGATTCAGGCCTGGCTATGAACTACAGTACAAGGTTCTTCAACTGCTTCTGTTTCCGTTATTTTTTCTTTCTTTCCTCTGTACACCGTGGACAAAACCATTTTCCTTTGGGTTTCATTGTCAAGCCCACACAAGCAAAATGGAACCATTCAATGGGGCACTAAAAAAAAATTAATTCAATGCAATCAACAGGAACCTTACCTAAGTATTCAACATTCTACACAAAAGTTGCATTTAAAAAGAACAGTCAAGCACGATTAGTAGGTATAGCAGTAACATAACCAATAAAATGTATTTCGAAACATAGGTAATCACAGATTACAAAGCTCACCGAGATGAGGCATCACCTTCACGAGGCATCACCTGTACGAGACCACCTTAATCATTTCATATGAAAATCACACTTAATGATCTTAGATATTCATGGATACTATTTTGACACAATATTGTATATCATCTGTTAAAAAATTGTATGATAATCTTTATCATTACAATTATACGAAATATAATATTGCATCCTATCGTACTTACAATATATATCATATAATACAATAAAATACTGTAATAAACAATAATGAGATCTATATGATATTGTAACATATTAAGACATTGTAATGTGTTATAAATAATAGTATTTTATCACATAAAACAATATATCACATAATACATCATAATATTGTAACTTGATACATAATATTATATTGTATCATATGATACAATATAAATTGATTCAATATTGAATGATACAATATTATGTGATGTAGTAAAATACTATATAATACAATATTATATTATACATTGTATCATATGACATAATAATATATATTACAATATCATTTAATACAATTTCATGTGATGTAATCATAATTAATATCATATGTAACAGTATCGTGTGATCATATAATAAATAAATAATATGATATAACACAATATTGTATAGTATACAATACTTTACATAACAGTATCATGATACAATATCATATCATAAAATATCAAAAAAATTGATACAATATCACATGGTATCATAAAACTTTTTACAGTATAACGTGATATTATACTGTATCATTTAAAACAATAGTGTATCATATTATACAATGCTTTATCATAGGAATCATGTTACATCATTTAACAACAAACACATCTATCTACCAAGCAGGTTTGAGTGAGGTAGGAGATTTTTTTTAGCATCCTTGATAATGGAGATCAGGCTCTGCATCTGAAGCTACCTCTGTGTTTCATTTATAATATAGTTAAATCAACTATGCAAGCTATTAACTATAAAACATGTGACCTGTTCCAAAAAACTAATCCTCATCCAGCATCTGAAATCTATGGCTCAGATTTAGCATTCAAGCCTGTCAGGTGCATCAGTATCATATAAAAGATGCATCATCCATGCAAGTTTGGTGAAGTTAGGACCAGTAATAACTAAGATATCATCAGAGGGTACCTTATCAAAAACTTTAACCAGCTATTAAAACCTTAACCTCCTCCAGCATCCAAAACCTATAGCTCAGATTCAGCATCCATGCCTGCCAGGTGCATCAGTACAATAAGACACACCATCCATTCAAGTTTGGTGAAGTTAGGACCAGTAATAACTAAGATATATTTTTTAACATCCTTGATAATGGAGATCAAGCTCTGCATCTGAAGTTACCTCTGCGATTCATTCATATTATAGTTTAATCAACTATGCAATTTTGAAATAGTACTATTATCTATTAGGCCAAAAAAAATTAATCATTAGTTTCTCGGGCCAAAATTTTGAAATTTAGATGGGGCAGGCGGGTTTTTTTTTTTTTTTTTTTTTTTTTTGCAAAATTTACAATGACGTTAAGCCATATTTTATGAATTATTTGTGTACTCATCAGCAGATATTCATCAAGCTGATACATTGGCAAAGTTTAAATATTTGTTTTAATTTGTTCTTTTTAGCTGTTTCTGTTTCCTTTTCAAAGGTTGAGTTTTTGCAATTGAACAAACATGACAAATGGTTTGTGCCCCTGTTTCATTTTGCGGCCCATCTTTCCCCTCCACAGTAACAACACAAGTCTGAACTGAAATTGGGGAATTTCTATGGCATTTCACTAGTTGAATTTGCCATATAAAAATTTATCAAATAAAGCATTCATTTGGGGGTGTTTTCTTATCAATCTCCAGTGCCTTGAGGACAGAAATCAAGAAAAAGTAAATTAGTCATCATAAAATTCTCAAACAATACAATTGTCCTTTATTCCTGCTTCTAGGCAATACAGAGGCTTATATTTCTTAAGATAACAGAGAAATTTCAGTGGTAGTGTTTACATGGACCAACCTAGAGCAAACTTAGTTTAGGAAGACTTCATTTCTGAAATTCTCCCTCACAGAAAAATAGGGAGAAATTTGAGAAATCAGGTAGACTTCCATTCTTTGAAAATGGCATAATGCTAATGATAATACATGTATAGAATATACAGATTCAACCTTAATTTGAATTGGATTAAAAGCAAGTCAATTGAAAATAAAACAACTCCTAAAAATTCAAAATCTTATCCATTTTTCAAAATTTAATTTATTTGGTGTATTCATACATTTTGTAGATGAAATGTTTCATAATTGTGTTGGCTAAATGACAAATGAAATCAGTCTATGTGTTTGAGTGTATTTTGGAGGTATTAGTCCAACCCTTTGACCCAATTACAACCCTCATATAGTTGGATCTGTTTTATTTTAAAGATAACTGTAGACAAACGGTTTTAAGATTATTTAAGCACGAACTTGGCAGAGTTATTAACTAATTACAAGTTACCAACTTATTGTAATATAAGCACCTAAAGTTATAAACATCGGTTGTAATTTACAGTGCACAGTATGAGAATGCACCAACCATATTTATAACCTCTGAAAATAAGACAGTCGCTAGTTATTAATCACAACAGGATTTAACTTAGGCTATGAAAATGTCTTTTGAATTAGATGATTATCATTTTATTGCGTTTGGGGTTAACTCATGATCGTAAACTCAGAATACAAGGCAACTTCAACCTCTCTTTCTGAGGAAATTCTGGCGAAGTTACCGACCACAAAGTGAGAACTTATATTTACATAAACTTGTATTTAGCCCAAGTAATCCCCTAGGTTGGTCACTGGGTAGATGTGTCAGATAAAATAGCGTTTTTACTGACAGAGACAAGCCTTTATTCTGTATATATTCTGAGGGTTTGTTTACATTGATTTTATAATAGAGAAAACCGAAATTGACGAGATATAAGAAATCCGGAAAAATAACAATAAAAAGTTTGATTCGGCGATGATTTTACTGATGCGGCGATGCCTGAGAAACAAATCATTAATTTTTTTTGGCCTTAAACATGTAACCTGTTTCAAAAAACTTAACCTTATTCAACATCCAAAACCTATGGCTCAGATTCAGCATTCAAGCCTGTATGGTGCATCAGTATCATAAGACATACCATCCATGCAAGTTTGATGAAGTTAGGGCCAGTAGTAACTAAGATATAATCTTCAGAGGGCACCTCCTCCAAAATCTTTAACCAGCTCTAAAAACCTTAACCTCCTCCAGCATCTGAAACCTATGGCTCAAATTCAGCATTCAAGCCTGTCTGGAGCATCAGTATCATAAGACGCACCATCCATGAAAGTCTGGTGAAGTTAGGACAAGTAGTAACTAAGATATAATCATCAGAGGGCACCTGCAACAAAAACTTTAACCAGCTCTAAAAACATTAACCTCCTCCAGCATCTGAAATTTAGGACCCATATTCAGCATCCAAGTCTTTCAAGTCCATAAGTAGGTCCAGGTGCATCATCCATGCAAGTTTAGTGAAGATAGGACAAGTAATAACTTAGATACAGGACCTTCAACAAAAACTTTAACCAGGTCCGGAAGCCGACGCTGGGGGTATAGCATAAGCTCCCCTTGACTTCGTCTCGGTGAGCTAAAAATTCATAATAACCTACTCACAGTTGAATATTGATGAGCTATATTGTAAATAGGATTAAGGAAAGCCTGTATAAAGCGGTCACCTAAAGAAACCAATACATATGTATTTTTTAACCTACACACTGTAAAAATAGTTAGACCTTCATGAGCTAGACTGTAATAAAAAAAATTAAGGTAAAAGCGTTCACTTACATCAGGGTTATCACAGCCAATCATTTCTCCATAGGATACTTGGTGACAGAGACAGTATGTTGGTTCATTGGGATCCACCGGCATGTCCAGGACATCAGAAGCATGAGTGATGGACAGAGAGGACAGAATTGGTATAGAGGCCACTTCTTCTGGGGCACTGGAATAGTAAAGCCAAATTCAATTACTTTAGCAGTGTCATAGTTCCCTAAAATAACTAAAAACCACAGTCCAAGTTGTTATATTCAACAATACGTTTTTATTTTCCTTGATTTTGGATCAAGTCCAGTTGCTCAAAAGTATTGATGTTAAAAAAAATTCAGAGGTAAGGATGTAAATATGATGGTATCCATGTGTAAACTATGTCTGTCATTACTAAAATATTCAGCTACTTTATCCATGATAAAAACAAATATAGCAAGCACAGAGGTTTATTGTTGAGATGACAAGAGCAGCAATAATGTGCCTTTTGTATCTACAATGATGTCATTTTTTGATTGAGGTCTAATCATAGTCATATGTAATGTGTTCAAGTCATGTAGAAGATTACAATTAAACAAGTAAAGTTCAAGTTAATGAAGTTTAAACCTAAAATTAATGTAAAGCTCCTAGCTGAAAATTACGGAACTGAGTCAACCCTTAAATTTTTGGACCAGTATCAAAGCCATACAATTGAAGTTCAGCACTGATAACTGACTATTACTTTTAAAAAAGTGCATTTTCAATACAATGTATTTAGTTATTTACAAGTGCTGTCAAAAATTTGACCATTTCTGAAAATCTATTTGTTGTTACAAACCTCTGTTGTCCTTTTTTCTTTTTTTTCTTTGGAACTTCATCATCAAATTCATCCTTTTTCCTTTTCTTTTTATCTTTATCTCTGCCTGAAGATCGAAAGAAAATGCTCAAATAAATATTAACAGTTTCATATTTCTTCTTATTTAAAATCATGAATTTTTATCCACAAGATGTAAACCAATTCTCTTCATGCAGAAATCTGTCTTGAGAGTTCCACTCACTCTTTTTGCCCGAGTCTGAATCTGATTTTAGCTTTGCCGCTGAACTCTTGTCTTTAAGATCTGCCTCAAATCTCGCCAGATCTGCATCTAACTTTCGTATATGCTTGTCAACCTGTATGTAAAACAACAATATTCTTACAAAGTAGAACAGAAATCAGCACAAGTAATTTTGTATCATGCTGATACACATTCAAATAAATTTAAACTTTATACAAGTGTAAAATCACTATTCACTTGTGCATAGAAAGCATACAACCATGAACATTTCATTGATTTTAAAAATATCACAGCAATCCAAAAAAATTTTTTTTCAAAAATTTTAAAAAGTTTTTTTATTTGAAAATGTGAGGTATGGATAGCAAAAAATGTCACAAAGTTTGAAACATTTAATGGTAAAATCAATTTTGTACAAGAATTTACCTTAGAGATTTTAATAATTTCTTATTTAGCTTTATAATGAGATGGAACAAATAATTATTGGCAAGACAACGCCCCTTGAATCTTATTGAAATAAGTGATAAAACTACTTTAAATGTTACATTCCTTCCCTAAAGATGAACAGTTCTTTCCACTAGCAGGAGTTAACCTGTCAGTTTCAAGGGTTGGTATTAGCACTAAATGTAGCAGAAAGGTATATTAATGATGCACACGATCTGGTTAAGATTCTAACCCATGCCCTCCTGAATCTCTAGATAGCTGCTTTACTAACTTAGCTATCATATGCCAGTGATTCAAGTTCATTCAACCTGTTTATCCGTCACAGATGTATAAAAAATAAAGATGTTTTACCATTTCATATGTCTGCATGGCTAACTGTACTTTGTCATCTCCATATTCTCTGCTTTTTGAGAACTTGTTTTCTATTGAAGAGAGTTTCTGTGTTCGTTTTTCTGGCGACATCCCTCTAACATTTTTCAAATACTCCTCTGCTAGTCCATCAATGTCTTTTAATAGGTCTAAAACAAAGACAACCATTTCTTTTATCGTGCATCACCATTCTTTTTCAATTTCTGTATCCCAAATCGTCACTAATCTAAACTTTGATTACAGCTAAACACTGATAAAACTGTTTATATCCAATATTTAGAGAGTTAAATCATCTTACCATTAAGATCATAATAATTATTGAATAATTTGAAATTTAACACAGTAAATATTATGATTGAAATGTACATAATGATTAAAATAGTGATAACATATTTAATTGGCAGCATCCTACCTTGAGTGCGCTGATCTAAATCTCTCATAAGGTTAAAATTCCTTTGTAACTCTGTTGGCAGTGTCTCAAGACCTATGATATAAAAACAGATAAATAAAAATATTAACATACGAATCATTTAAACATTTTCATACATTTCCTATAGAAGATGGAAATTTGATTTTGACACTGACAGCTGCTAAAAATTTAAAACCCAAAATTAGTAGTGTGATCTGTCAAAGAATTTCAGTATTAATAAAAATTTGTTAATGATAAAATACTCACATCTCTCAGCATTTGAAAATAAATTACAAATGGGTTTAGCGTAAAAACTAGTTTTTAATAGGGAACGTTATTTCTGGCGCAATTTCATCTGTTCGGTGAATGAAGAAATTGAGTGATATGGTATGTGAACAACTATACATATTCAAATCTTACAAGTTTCTTAAAGCAAATGGATCATTAAAATTTGATGTTAAAGAACTTTTCATTGCAGAAACACAAAATCTTACTGTCCAGATAATGTTCTAAATACATTGCAGTCGCCATGTTTTCTCTTCTCTTCATTTGAAAGGTCATGTGACTTTTTTATTTGGGTTTCAAATGGCCTAAAAAATTATGACCGGATATTTACTGAACATAACATCTTTTATGATAATATTTATTATATTCATATTGTAATTGATATACATATCAAATCATAAAGGACACAATAAATTATGTACACAAAGTAATCATATTTTGTATAATTATCTTATTATACCAACAAATTTCCGCGCTTTCAAATAACAATTTCTGATAAGTTCATGAAAAGATACAGGCAGCTAGCCTGTATAACCCCGATATTGATACTTATTAAGTTATTCCAATTAAAGTTTTATATAACATACCAACACAACATTTTCCCCACAAATACATTGAATTAGTATAGGTCTGATAAATTTCTTTCCACGACATAAATAAAAAAAGGTTACAATTTTAACTAATTAATATATCCAAATTGACGTGCACACGATTGATAATGTGCAAGAACAATATTGTGGGAACCTCAGTGTATTTTGATTATTGGAAACGGGCAATATAATAAAAAAAATGTTTGGTACCGATGATTTAAAAAAAAATAGGATTTGTAATTATTTTATTTTTCTTATACGATCAATAAAATTAAGTGGATTGTTTCAAATTCATAAAACATGATTTATGTACGGAAACTAAACTTTTCCATTGTATTTCCAGGTTTGAAATATCTATTCAATATTTAATTGTAAAATGATTGTAGTAAATAATTTTCGCGCCATATCATGCAATGAAAGATTATACATTAATTTATACTTGTAAATTTGTCTGATTATCCGGGCATATATAAAAAAACACCCCCCCCCCCCCACGCAAAATAAAAAACTGGCCAGTAAGATATATTTTATTTATTTATCATACTTCTACTCTACGGATTGCCACAGACTTTAAATAAAGTCGCAATCAATCAATGGAAACAATTTGCAAATCATTTTCGTATTAAAAAATATTTGATTAAAAAATCGGTCAAGGAAATCGTCATGTTAATGTGAGTTATATACAGTGGTTTATTTAGAAAAAGTTCAATTGCGTGGTGCCCGAATTGCCCGAATTGTCACTGGGTTGCCAATTTTTGTATCAAGGGCCAGACGACACGTTTCTCGAGAATCTTTTTTGTATCTCCTCGTAATAAAGAGTTCCAATAAAAATATTAATTTTATAATTACTTTAAAAATGACCAAAATTTACTATGGTTATATGTGTACATGGTCGAGTGGTTAGAACCGTGGCCGCTCACTGCCAGAAGCGTACGTATAGGTTCTAGAGGTCGTGAGTTCAAAGCTAAAGATATAGTTCTAATTTAGTAATTTTGGCTATGCTGTAGATGTATTTATTTTTATATCAGCAATTCAAGTGTATTTTCAAGAAGATTATATTGGAAATTGCATACTCTAGTATTTTGCAGGAATGCCTGGTAAGGTATACGTACCCTAATTTTTTGCAAGAAAGCTTGTCAAAGTAGTAGTAAACCATTAACAACTTCCTGAAAAAAAGTTATCTAAAATTGAGGAACGTGTCGTCTGACCTTAATTAACACATATATCGAGTAAATAACATTACATAACATTTTCTGTATTCCATTCCGTTCCGTTTTCCGTTCCGCGTTTTAGCTTCTTTTTTTTGCTTGTCAAAATTTCTGAAGAATAGTCTCCCCCCCCCCCCCCCCCCACTTTGAATTTACTTCCGACGCCACTTATTAATAATACTACCACCAGGTAAGACGTATATTTTACATGTTGCAAATATTTTCTATAGTTTAGCTTGTTGGTAAATCAACGTTATTTACTCTCCTTAATTATCGCGAAATTCCTCCTTACTGTGATGCCAACAAGCTAAACTATAGAAAATGTTCGCAACATGTAAAATGTACATTTTACCTGGTGATAATACTGTTATTTATGTCTCTGCTTTAAATTTAATACTGATTGACTGCCTCATTTCCTTTATTGAAAAGGGAGCCATGACATTCATCCATGAAAGAGGACTTAAAAAGTTCTGATTTCTTTCATAGCTATAAAAAATTCTTATTCGTGGACAATGTCCAAAATTCCAAGACCACGAAATAAATTTTCCCGTTTTTATCCGGACACCAATTTTGTTAGAATCGAAGGAAAACATCACCCCCATGGCCGATTGCGATGGCTCTGAAGTTCCACAACCGTGTTGGAACGCTTGTCACTCTTAGTAACAACAATTGCACGGCCCAGAGAAACCATCCCACGCAGGAATTCAACAATGGGGTAGTAATGAGTGCGGAACCACTCCAGGACAATGTTCCTTTCGAAGTTCGAATAGACCGAAAGGCAGGCATTATCATTTTAATTTTTAGCATAATTTGGCCCATAACGTCTTCAGTGTTTTAAATTTTACTCATTGTGTCATAAAGAAAATAAAAAGAACTCTAGTTAATGACATACAGGCTGGTAGATTAACATATTATCGAAGTTATCGAATATGTAATTAGGTAGTTCGAATTTCCTCTTTAGAAATACATTTTCCTATCTACACTAAAATTTACTTGAAATCTAAAACTTGTATTGTAAGTCTGTGTTCTGATCTGCAGGTAAACTCCTGGAGTGGTTCTATTGAGATAGGTGTCACAACATGTGACCCTAGCACTATGAAATTCCCTATCAGTGCCACAGGATTCAGAGAGGGAACATGGGTGATGTCTGGTAGCTCCATATTGAGGGATGGACACTCTGTCATTGAGGAATATGGGGCAGATCTTGATCAACTTAATGAAGGTATTGTTTCATGCACAGTTGCCTGCATAATTTGATAGTAGATTGAGCTGTATGGACCTTGGATATCAAGCTGGGTTACTCAGCGGTATAGAATTGCAGGGATCCTGGGTTTGATTCTTTGTCCAGTTTGTATTTTCATTGCATACATTATTGTTCCAAAGCAAATGAGAAAGGGGTAATCATAAATGTAAGAGATTTAATGACAGGGGCATTTTATGTTGTAAATAGTCAGTTTTTTTTATAAGGTGAAAAGGTTGGTGTGATGCGTACAACAGATGGGACTCTCCATTTTCTGGTGAATGGGGTAGACCAAGGCCCAGCAGCTAATGGCATTGCAGCAAAAGTATACGCAGTCATAGATATGTACGGAAAATGTGCCCAAGTTACCATTGTTGACAATGCACCTGGAACCAACCAGGAAAATGGTATGTATATTGTTCACTCATTTTCAAATAACTTATTTTTTTTAATCTTAGTGAATCAGTAAATTTTTGTGTTTAAGACCATCCTAAAGCTTAGCATAATTAGATATTTTGATATGAAATATATTTCAGGATATATATATTCTAAACTAATTTCTGACCTTGTCCATGGGTTCTCTCAGCAAAAATTAAATACAGTTCATTTCGTTCTTAAAGAATTGAGTTTTCTTTTCATAAAAACTACATTTGTAATTTTTGAATCTGTCTTCTGTGTTTTTATTGCAGATGGAATTTCCAATGATGTTGCTAGTCAGCTTGCAAATGAGTTCCTTACTCAACTGTCCAATCAAATAGTAAATGATTTGACAAGAAATGTAGAGGCCCTGGGAATAGACACTGTAGCTCCCAGTTCCAATGAGCGTCTGACATTCCATGAGCGCTGTGGAAGTCTCGTCAAACTCAGTAACAGCCGTCGAACGGCTGAGAGACGCCATCCACTGGATGAATTCAATAATGGAGTAGTAATGACCAATCGACCTTTGAAAAATGATGAGTTATTTGAGGTATCCATTGAGTTGGATATTAGTACTGAATCATATACCTGTAAAACCTGAAATCTAATAAAAATTAAATGCTGCAAATAATTGGGTGTATAATGTATCTGTGTTAATAACTATAGTCATGAAGTAAAATTATACATGTCCTTCATAATTTGCAACAAGGGAATAAAGGGACACTTTTTTGTTGATTTTTTTTCAGATTCGCTTGGATGTATTGGTTGACAAATGGTCAGGATCCATAGAGGTAGGAATTACTACCCACAATCCCTCTGTGTTAGACTTTCCTGCCACCATGACTAACATGAGATCAGGTAAATCTTTAAGAGGTTAATATGTTTAAAAATTATGAACATGGAAAAAAAAATCTCATATACTCATAATTTGAAAAAGAAGGAAAAACTAGTGATTAGATACTATTCATGTTGTTCTTTTAAACCATTCTAGAGGTTTTTGTATGTAAATGTACAAACTACCTATATGTATGCATTTGCTACAGACCTTATAAAGTGGACTCTTCACAAGATATTAGACATTTGATCTACTGTTGAATGCATCATTGTGATGAGCTGAGCTCATCATTACTTAGTCTGTAGACCTGGATGTTGTAGGTACCATAATGATGAGTGGGTGCGGAATTCTGACCAATGGCAAGGGAACCAGGCGGGAGTATGGTGTTTACAACCTGGACGAGCTAACAGTGCGACAAAATATCAGCAACCACCATAAGATTTCATACATCAGACAACATATCATCAACCTTCATAAGATTACATACATTGACAATATATCAGCATCCACCATAAGATTATATACATCAGACAATATATCAGCAACCACCATAAGATTACATACATTGACAATATATCAGCAACCACCATAAGATTACATACATTGACAATGACAATAAATCAGCAACCACCATAAAATTACAGACATCAGTACTATGTTAATGTCTTAAAAGGCCAAAGATGAGAGTCTGTGTTCCTGTATTCCCATAAGATAAATTAAGTTGAAAAGTAATTCTCTTTATTGTCAAAGAACAAATGCCCAATGTTTTTAGGTGATTGACATTTTGCACAATGTGAGGTGATTGTTTTAATCCTCAATAAGAATTCAAAAAGTTTAGAGCTACAGGACCTTTTTTTTTTTGCAACAGGAAGGTGATCGTATAGGACTGATCAGGAAATCCAATGGACATCTCCACTACTATATCAATGGGGAGGACCAGGGTGTTGCCTCCAATGAGACCCCTCCCACTATCTGGGGGGTGGTGGACCTGTACGGTATGGCAGTCAAAGTGAGCATACTGGACCGCAATGACCCCAACTACCCTAACAACATATCATCCCCAGCCCAGAGGGCGCGCAACATATTCAGACAGTACCCAGACATGTACGATGAGATCTCTTCTGAAGGTACATATCACTTACTTACATAAGATGTTTAAAACAACTGCTTTATGTAGTCTGAGTAATTACTTTGTTACTATTTGTAAGAGAACTCTAAGTGCATGTGTTGATTCTGATAGAAGCTGAGCCAGTGGAGAGGCTGCTGTTTCATACTAGATGTGGGTCACACGCAGCGGTCATCAACAACCAAAGGACAGCGCACAGACCAAAGTCTGTAACTCCCTCCTCTCTGTTCACACCTTGCAATTATTACTGCCCACTGATCTCAATTAACATTAGGCAAAAAAAGATAATGAATAGATTCATTGACACTGCTGCATTAGGTCAAATTTTTCCACGTCGATAATGTTTATTGCCATATTGGAAAGAGAAATAATTTATGAAAATTTAGTAATTCCCCTTGGCATATCTTGAAATGAAAATAAAATACCTGCCTGCCATGTTATTTTTCTAAAGTTTTGGCCAGAGAAGAAAACATTGCTTATTTTGGCCTAAATCATCATGGTTTTACACCACATACATGTACACAATAATAATTCATGTAATGATTTTCTTACTGCAGATCTGATGTTCTGTCATATTTTCTTTCAATATGTAGTTTGATTTTGCAGTGCCCTTGATGATTTCAACTATGGGGTAGTCCTTACTAATCGCACACTCAGGCCGGAGGAATTGTTTGAAGTTCATATTGATAAGATGGTGGACAAGTGGGCAGGGTCCATTGAGATCGGGGTGACTCTCCATTCACCAAATGACCTTGACTTCCCTTCCACAATGACTAACATGAGGTCGGGGACGTGGATGATGACTGGGACGGGGGTTATGCATAACGGGACGACTGTGATTGACATGTATGGCCAAAATCTGGACAGGTTAAAGGTATGGGGGTATCCCATTGTTTGAATTGATGACTGTTTTTGATTGAGTAATGCAATTCTATGATCACCAGGTTTTATGAATTGTTTCAAAAGCAAAAAACTAAAGTTGATTGATGCTGATTGATTGATGCTTGTTCTTGTTGTCATTGATTGCATTCTTGTCATTTGATATTGAAAAAAAGTAACCAGATTTTTCACTAAACAAATAAGTAACATGTACATTGAAAAATTTGCCTTGTAATATGTATTGCTATTTATTCTGTATTTAACAGGCAGGAGACAGAGTTGGAGTGAAGAGACGAGGGGATGGCACGCTCCACTTTTATGTGAATGGGATTGATCAAGGGCAGGGGGCAACAGGTGTCCCTCCCAATGTGTATGGGGTCATTGACCTTTATGGTCAGGCAGCACAGACCACCATTGTTGACCATACAGGTAAATATATTGAGGACCCTTTGTTGAAATGTATACACCCTAATCTAATCAGCTTGTCAGTTTTGAAAATCTGATGATTTTGTTTTATTATAAAACAGGTGTTTTTATTTATACATGTACATGTATATACATGTAATTATAAATGTTAGCTTGTTATTAAGTTAAATTGTACCTCACTCTTGTGTAATGCCTTGAATGGAAAGAGTGCAGCATTTGAAATATTATGAATATTCAGACAATTTAAGCCTGTATTGCCCTGTAAGAAACAAGTGAAGTTAGAGGACTTCTTAATAAGAAGTGACATGAGCAGAATGAGGTTGTGTCCTGTTTTAGATCCCCTATCTCCGGATGCTGACTCCAGTAATATAAGCGACACAGAGGAACTCCGTTTCCATCACATTCATGGTCAGAATTCCACCATCGCTAACAATGGTCGCACCTGTCTAAGGCCCAATGCCACAGGCGAGTTTAACGATGCAATAATAATGAGCAGTCGTCCCCTGAAAGATAACGAGCTGTTTGAAGTTATCATTGAGAAGATGGTGGATCGCTGGTCTGGGTCACTGGAGGCAGGGGTGACCCTAATCAAACCAGAGGAGCTGGAGTTTCCCAACACGATGACAGACATAGCATACGATACTTGGATGCTTAGGTAGGCAGCTTGAACAGGACATATATAGGAAATAACAATCTTATCATCCATGGCTTATCCATTATGTTACTTTTGAAGATTTCTAGAGTCTATGATTCTTAAAAAGAAAACTATGAATCAGATGTATAAAATTTTAAACAATATGCAGATAAAAATGTTTAAATATTTTGAAAGAAGAATGAAGCGTGAGATACTTTGGATGATTGATTTTGAAGACAATATTTTTGGGGTGTTGATTTTGCCAGTGGGGCAGCCATCATGCAGGATGGGTCTACTATCAGAAATGGGTACCCCCTCGACCTTGATGCTGTTACTGTGGGTTGTAGGATCGGGATCATGCGGTGCTCTGATGGCACTCTACATTATTTCTTGAACGGGGCTGACCAGGGAGCCGCCTGCTCAGATGTTCCACATGGTGTGTTATATCTCATAAACAGTATATGCCCATTCTAGATCATAATGCATTGTTTACATAGTTATTTTTTCTGTTAAAGTTTGTCAAATCACGCTTGAAAAAGATTTTTCCTCTTTAAAATTTGCCCTAACAAGGAAATGTTTATACAATAAATGAACTTATAAATGATGTTCAGACTTCTGAAGCACATCTAACTCAGTGTCCTCAATTTTATGTACATTACAATGATGTTAAAGAGCATTAAGTAAAAAGAATTAGCTGCTGATACCTGTGCACATGGAACATACACTGTACCATGGAAGAGTTAAATTTGTTTTACCTACTTTGATATCATTTTTTAACATTTTTTTTTAGCTAACCTGAGCTGAAAGCTCAAGTGAGCTTTTCTGATCACATTTTGTCTGTCGTCCGTCTGTCCGTCCGTAAACTTTTCACATTTTCAACATCTTCTCAAGAACTACTGGGCCAATTTCAACCAAACTTGGCACAAATCATCCATAGGCAAAGGGGATTCAAATTTGTGAAAATTAAAGCCACACCCTTTTTCAAGGGGAGATAATTAGAAATTATTGAAAAATTTTGAGAAATTTTCAAAATTCTTCTTCTCAAGAACCATAAAGCCAGGAAAGCTGAAACTTGTGTGGAAGTATCCTCAGGTAGTGTAGATTCAAAGTTGTGAAAATCATGACCCCAGGGGGTAGGGTGGGGCACAATGGAGGGTCGAAGTTTTACGTAGGAATCTATTGAGTAAATCTTTAAAAATCTTCTTCTCAGAAACTAATCAGCCAGGAAAGCTAAAACTTGTGTGGAAGTATCCTCAGGTAGTGTAGATTTAAAGTTGTGAAAATCATGACCCCTGGGGGTAGGGTGGGGCACAATTGAGGGTCGAAGTTTTACATAGGAATATATAGAGTAAATCTTTATAAATCTTCTTCTCAGAAACTAATCAGCCAGATGATTCTTTATAATTCTTAAGACTTTGGTTCCAGGACAATTCTTCGGCCTCACAAGAAGGTTCTTAGTTTGATGTAGCTTTATATTCCATATATAAACAATTGTTAAGGATCTTTTTGAGAACTGCAATACTCAACATGTGATATGACTATGAAATCATCCTGTTGGAAAAGGGACTAATGATTATAAACATAAGAATATCCAAGGGATAAAATGGATTTAATTTATACAGGATCTACATGTATTATTGTACATTGTCCAGATAGTTTGTATTATGACTCCATTAAGCTGATTTTATCATACCTATTGTTCCTCAGGTGAGCGATGTGGCCCATGGGCTTCTTGTTTAAATTCAGGTATATTTGCTGTGATTGACCTATATGGACAGTGTGCTCAGGTGTCTATTACCAGTGGATCAGGTGTTTACCAAGACAACAACCTTCCACAGTCTGATCAGGCCATTATGTCACCCTCCTCATCAGGTAAATAAACAAGTCATAATGTCACCTTACTCATCAGGTAAATAAACAAGTCATTATGTTATCCTCCTCATCAGGTAAATAAACAAGTCATTATGTTATCCTCCTTATCAGGTTAATAAACAAGTCATAGTGTCACCCTCCACATCAGGTAAATAAACAAGTCATAATGTCACCCTCCACATCAGGTAAAATAAAAGCCATAATGTCACCCTCCTCATCAGGTAAATAAACAAGTCAAAATGTCACCCTCCTCATCAGGTTAATAAACAAGTCATAATGTCATCCTCCTCATCAGGTAAATAAACAAGTCATAATGTCACCCTCCACATCAGGTAAATAAACAAGTCATAATGTCATCCTCCTCATCAGGTAAATAAACAAGTCATAATGTCACCCTCCTCATCAGGTAAATAAACAAGTCAAAATGTCACCCTCCTCATCAGGTAAATAAACAAGTCATAATGTCATCCTCCTCATCAGGTAAATAAACAAGTCATAATTGCACCCTCCTCATCAGGTAAATAAACAAGTCATAATGTCACCCTCCTCATCAGGTAAATAAACAAGTCATAATGTCACCCTCCTCATCAGGTAAATAAACAAGTCATAATGTCACCCTCCTCATCACCCTCCTCATCAGGTAAATAAACAAGTCATAATGTCACCCTCCTCATCAGGTAAATAAACAAGTCATAATGTCACCCTCCTCATCAGGTTAATAAACAAGTCAAAATGTCACCCTCCACATCAGGTAAATAAACAAGTCATAATGTCATCCTCCTTATCAGGTAAATAAACAAGTCAAAATGTCACCCTCCTCATCAGGTAAATAAACAAGTCATAATGTCATCCTCCTTGTTATGTAAATAAACAAGTGATATTGAACCCTCCACATCGGGTAAATAAACAAGCTATAATATCATCCTTCTCATCGGGTAAATAAACAAGTCATAATGTCACCTTCCTCATTAGGTAGATAAACAAGTCATAATGTAACCTTCCTCATCAGGTAAATAAACAAGTCATTATGTTATCCTCCTTATCAGGTAAATAAACAAGTCATAGTGTCACCCTCCACATCAGGTAAAAAAAACATGCCATAATGGCACCCTCCACATCAGGTAAAAAAAAAGCCCTAATGTCACCCTCCTCATCAGGTAAATAAACAAGTCTAAATGTCACCCTCCTCATCAGGTAAATAAACAAGTCATAATGTAACCCTCCTCATCAGGTAAATAAACAAGTCATAATGTCACCCTCCACATCAGGTAGATAAACAAGTCATAATGTCATCCTCCTCATCAGGTAAATAAACAAGTCAAAATGTCACCCTCCTCATCAGGTAAATAAACAAGTCATAATGTAACCCTCCTCATCAGGTAAATAAACAAGTCATAATGTCACCCTCCACATCAGGTAGATAAACAAGTCATAATGTCATCCTCCTCATCAGGTAAATAAACAAGTCAAAATGTCACCCTCCTCATCAGGTAAATAAACAAGTCAAAATGTCACCCTCCTCATCAGGTAAATAAACAAGTCAAAATGTCACCCTCCTCATCAGGTAAATAAACAAGTCATAATGTCACCCTCCACATCAGGTAAATAAACAAGTCATAATGTCATCCTCCTCATCAGGTAAATAAACAAGTCAAAATGTCACCCTCCTCATCAGGTAAATAAACAAGTCATAATGTCATCCTCCTTGTTATGTAAATAAACAAGTGATATTGAACCCTCCACATCGGGTAAATAAACAAGCTAAAATATCATCCTTCTCATCAGGTAAATAAACAAGTCATAATGTCACCTTCCTCATTAGGTAGATAAACAAGTCATAATGTAACGCTCCTCATCAGGTAAATAAACAAGTCATAATGTCACCCTCCTCATCAGGTAAATAAATAAGTCATAATGTCACCTTACTCATCAGGTAAATAAACAAGTCATAATGTCACTCTCCTCATCAGGTAAATAAACATCTTTAAAAAGAGTAATTATCCCTGCAAATGCAAGTAATTTACTCAAACATTCCTCTTGTTACAGATGTGTCTCACCGCTTTAGTTTGTGTTGTGGTAAATGTATAACAATAAAAAACAACAGCTGTACCACAGTACGGTCCACTGGGTACAACAACGCCATCGTGTTCAGCTCCGATCCACTCAAGAGGGACGAGATATTTGAGGTGAGGAATTGAATGTGAAAGCATCTTCATCCAATTTAATAAGATATGGAAACAGTGGTTTTTTCCCCATATATATACAGGTTAATGAATAAGTAATGCTATAGATTTTAAAATCCCTTTTTGAAGTATTTTTAAGAATGAATGAGTTAAAAATAGTAACTGGTGATTTTGCCCTTATAGAGACTAGCCCTCGTGTCTTTGTTGCATATACTCATTATAGAATGATGTTCTCAAATAGTATAAATGTTACATATTCTACACTCTAAATAAATAGGTTTACAGTACCTTACAGTGGTGTAAAACTGTAAACATGTTTTCTTCCTTTTTTAACAGATAAGAATTGATCAGGTGTGCCGTGTATGGTCTGGGTCACTACACATTGGTCTGACCACTCTAGCTATCTCTGATACAACCTCATCCTCAATCATCCCAGCGTCTGCCCTTGAACTGACCTCCAAACTGACGTGGTTAATCACAGGGTCAGAGGTCAGGAAGAATGGTTTTGTCATCAAGGAGAACTATGCACCAGCTCTTGAGAGATTGGAGGTGAGGTCAAGAGATCATGCATTTCTATGCAATGATTGTTGGTAAATACATGAACATAAGCATGTACATGTACCAGTTAATATTTTTGAATTCCTTCATGCATGTACATGTACAAAAATTTATAAAGAATTTGATTTATAGGTACCTGTAGTTTGAGAACTGAGAGAAAACTTTTAGAAAATAAAACAGTGATCGGATAATCAGAAAATGAATTTGATAGGTTTTACAGAATAAAGTAATCTGGTTTGTAATTGCTATGTTTTTGGTGTGATTCTTTAAACAGGTTGGTAATTTTGTGGGCATCCGCCGCGTCTCAGATGGAACTCTTCATCTGTACATTAACGGTGAGGACATGGGCGTGGCAGCCTCTAACATCCCTAAGAACGTGTTCGTGGTGATCGACCTTTACGGTCCAGTGGAGATGATCACCATCACCAGCAGTTGTTCTTGGGATGCCTCTTTAATGGCCAGCCAGCAGTCTCAGTCCATTACCTCAGAACTCGCCGAGGCAGCGGAGTTTGATGCAGACGAGGAATACCCCAATACTATTGGGTTTCACACGAACCATGGCAAGAATATAATGATCAGTAATGGAGGCCTGACAGCTGACAGAACAGAGAGTTACAACCAGGGAATTATTGTTACTAGCCAGCCACTGCGCAAGAAACACATGTTTCAGGTAGTCATCTTCAGTGCTCTCTCTTGATTGGTGCAATGTACTTTATCTTTCAAGACATAATTCTTGAATTTGTGAAATGTACTGGTACATAAAATTGAGAGTTCTGTTATAGTAATGTTATGAAAATTTGGTTCGCAAAATGTCTCCTATGGAAGCTTTAGGGCAGTATTTGGTGTGAGAGAAAATTGTTATTATTTAATATGAACATGATACACTTGGTATATAACAGGTATCATACAATTTGAAAGTTTTTTACCTGTATCAGGTGAGGATTGAACACCTAAACACCCGCTGGAGTTTCTCACTGATGATCGGTGTATTGGGATTCCCCCCTGATAAATACACCTTTCCTGTGTCTTCCATGTCCATCAAAAAGTCCTGTATCATGATTCAGGGGAATGCAGTGTACAGCTCAGGGTGTAAGGTAGGGGCACTCTAGATATGCATTATTACGTGCAGTGCATATCTACACACAGACTCTTTGATTATCATTTGATGATTTGATGATTTTTTAGGCATATTCATGTAAAGTGATTTGCATGTGTACCAGGCTACATCTATTTTTTTTTCCCTTAACAAAGACAGATCCACAGTGAATACCACAAGTTTTTGTCTTATAGTCTCTATGTAATGTTTAATATTAAGATGACAAAGAACTTTTTGAGTTTTGTAATATAAAACATGTTTAATGTGCTGATATAATTGTGTATATGCATGCTATAAACATGTATAAACAGATGATTGAAGACTGACTTAAATCGCATTGAAATTCATTTTACACAGATTAAAGAAAATTATGGTCCAAATCTGGATGAGCTACAGATTGGTCATGTGATAGGGATAATGGTGGATGAAGAGAGTAACCTGCGACTGTTTTTTAACGGGGTGGATCAAGGCGTGGCGGCGCGGGATGTCCCAGGCTCCTGTTACGGTCTGGTGGATCTCTATGGGATTTGTGACAAGGTAGGCAGACAGGAGAATTGGGTGGGGGATCAGATGGGAATATTTATTGTTGCTTGTTGTGTGTATCATTTTTATTTTTTTTCAAAATTATCAAACTAAGATCTGCAAGTTAAATAATTGTAAACAGCCTTCTGCATAATGAAAGAGCTAAAGTAAGTGTTGTGTTTAGAAGAATATTTCTACCTGCAAACCAGTCTAAAGGACTATTGTCATTTGTAACTGGATTTTCTGTTCGTTTAATTGTGTCTCTGTTGATCTGTCAGGTGACAGTGGTCCCTAACGAAGGAAGTGGGGAATCCCCTGAGCCTCATCACAAAGACAAAGAGAAGGCAGAGAAAGAAAATATGGAAGAAGGTGGGTAATTGCTCCCTGATATACAAGCAGACCACACAACCTGATACATGTAGTTGATATTGGCATTACAGTACATGTAAACTTTATTGAAGCAGCCCAATCTTCTTTTTAATAGTTGAAATAATATCCTAAGATACTTTTTCTGTTAACAGTGCTTAAGGAAAAGCAGAGTCTGAGTGAGTCCATTTTAGGGAGTGTTGTGATTCGGCCATGCGAGTACGCCAAAACTTGCTCCAAAGTTCGCAGTCTGATGGGTATCCCGGGTAAGTCAACAGAGCTTAAAAGTTACATTGTATAACCATAATTATGATATTAAAATTTTTTTTTTGTAAACTGGAAATTTTCTCCTTGAATATAATACCGGTTATAATTAAAATAATTACCATTTATAAACTTTTTGATATTTTTGTTGGGTAAAATAACTACTTTTAGGGTTTTATGGTGCAGAGAATTGAAATTATTGTTGACTACCTGACCTGTTCAAATTACATGCTTCATTCCTAACTGCAGATGGATTTTTCCTGGAACAACAAATGACATGTTATTGTGAATCTTGCCATAAACTTAGATTGGAGGATTTGTATCTCAGGAGAGGGGAACCCCCTAGGGAGTACTCGGTACCCCTGGGATGGTGCCGATACATTCTCAAGTAAGTTATTCCTTTCATACAACTTAGAAGGGCCCAGTTCCCACTAAACAAAATAAATTAATCCTTAGTTTCGAAAGCCAATATTAAAAATACTGGTATAAAGTGGGAAACAGGTATTTTATTTTTAATTACATATGTACATGTACATTGTGAGATTTGCAGAGGGGAATAACTCATTTTTAGGCAATGCCTGTTGAGAAACTAAAATATTTTTTTTGCCCAGCCTTAGTGATGCCCTAATAATGAATTTTGATACCAAGTTTCAAGTGCAGGTCAAAATCATTATTTTTTTATTGGGCTTGTAAACATCTAGGAACCATTTACCAGTTCTTAAAACTGTCTGATATTTCACTTCTCCCCCTGGGATTTTTCTTTCCTTGCAGACAGCGTCAGAAAGCATCATCATTTGTAGCATCGGACAAATGGCATGTGGCATATTATGGAACGCAGCTGGAGGTCCTTAGAAAAATTCTAGACACTGGAGATATACATGCGTGTAGTAAGTGTTTGGAAGAGGTGATTACATAAATAGGCAACAAATGCTACACCATCAGATCAACATTTATATATTTTGACAAAATCATGAACATGCATAAAAAACATAACTTGTGCTTAAAACTCAGATATTTAAAGATACTGCCAAGTTTGACTAATTTCAGAAAATGTTTGGGAGTGCAAACTAGCTTAGAACAAAGACAAGTGGTGAACGTGTAAAACCATATATGCTTTTGTTGTCAAGGTGACCAGATGGGAGGAGGAAGCATTCTGCTGCCACAGTCCATAGCATTCACCGAGAAATCCCGCCCAGACAGCTCTAGTCTCAAACAAATCATCATGTCTCCCACTATACGATACATAGGATGTAACGAGTTCTCGCCCAAATTCAAGTAAGTCACAAAATTATTATTTCTCCAATGATACAACACATTAGATGTAATACACCCTCACAGCAATCAAGTTTAAGTTAGATGTACATATGTATGTATACTTTAATCCCCCCTAATAAGGCAATGTAAAGTCACAGGATCATTATGGTCTTCAACAACATTCGACCTTCACAACATTCCTTTATGTCGTTGCTGATAATTGCTTCTCTTTATTACAGACTACTAGATCCAAGAACAAAAAAGACATTCCATGTTCGAGTGGCATTTCAGGTCTGGCTAAAACCAGGCTCGTATAAAACAGGTCCCCAGAGTCTGGGTCTCACCGATCAGATTGATCCACAGTTCCCCAACAGTGAACTGGAGTGGTCCACCAAGGAGCATGGGTCCGTTCTCTTACATGGACTGCTTATAAAGATAGAAAACTTGTAGCAGAAAACAGTTCTAAGACAGTTTATTTAATTAGGATTGCGGACTAAGTGTTACAGGAAACAAAATTGGAGGGTGAAAGTTACAAGAACTTCTTAGCACTATTCAAAGAGCCTACAGTCCATCAGGAGGACACTGATTAAACAGATATATATTACTAGTCTTCTCAAAAAATGAGAAAAAGACAAAAATGTTATCTGAGGAGAATGTAGCAATGGACTACAAAAAAATCCAGTTGAATGATGTTTGTGTGTGATTGTAATTTTGAGTTTGCTAAATCAAAGTATTTTGCCATTAAGCACACTATGTAGTTGGATCTATTGTTTGATCAAGAGTTTTACATAATCATGCATCAAAGTAGTTAACTTTCATCCATAGGGACACATATCTGTACCTGAATCAACCTACAGCTCATATGACTTGCTCACCATATGTATTGATGTGTGTTCACTGACCACCTATTACAAAGGTTACCAATAAACAGCAACTGAAACCACGGCTACATTCAAGTGAATCAGGAATTCCTGAACTTTTTAAAATATTGTTAGTGGTTTTGTTTCTGTTTTATTTTTTAATGAAGATTTTGATACATGTAGAATAGATTTTACATTCAGAAAGATAGCTTTACTTGCATGAATTGTAAGTAGAAAACAGAATGATGAAAAAATTTACAAATCAGAATATTCAATAATCTTTGTTGTTTTATAAGATTTTGTATTGGTGTCAGTGTGTTATCATAAAAACCTTTTTGTTGTACTGAAGTTGTAAACAAAGTCTGAGTGACACGGTAGACTGTCAGAAGTATGTGATGGTGAGTCATTATTTATTACAGCATACTTGATGGTTTGTAACTTTACCAGTCATTCTTGGTGGTTAATTGCTATATGGTAAGTAAGCAGCATTGCGATTTATCAGTTAGAGGTCATGTATGTATAAGACTGGCATTTTGAGAATGGCTAATAAGTTGATCTGTAAAGTATTATTGTCAGGTATTTAAAACCAATGAAATCAGTCTAAAACATATTTTAGATGTGTTTGTATGAATTTTAATATACTGTACATGTATATTTATGTGTCTTACTGTGTATGTATTTGTTTAATATATAAATAATAACTCCATAGGAGTGTTTTGACAATTTGAGGCTAACTGCCTTTGACACAATTTTAGCCATTACAATAATGTTTTTTGTTTTCAAAAAAGAATTTTCAATAGTAGATTTGTTTACAATATTAATATTAATAGAATGCAGATGTTTTTCAATTTTTTAATTTATTATGTTTGTTACTGATCTCACCTTCTCCATATCTGTTTTGTGTATAATACCGCAAAATAAAAGAGGGCGATAAATTTTAGGGAGTTATTTGCTCTTTTATTGAGAGAGAGAGAGAGAGAGAGAGACCCTCGGTCATTTTTCCTATTGAATTGACTAGTAACCCTAGGGTTATGTTGATGCGTACGCAGAGGCTAGACTCTATTATAAATGCAAATAATACGACAAATGTTGCTCTAGTGTTTTAAATGGCTAATAACTTTCTATTGTTTTTTTTAAGCCAGCTGACCCAAGTCTTAATTATGTTTGGATGTAAAATTTACATAGTTGTATTTTTTTTTTTTTAGATAATATTACCATTTATAAAGTAAATCTCTTTTGCAAGAAAAAAATTCTCCTGCAATTCCGTTGTAAAATTTCCCTGCCATTCATAACTAATAAGATTCCCTTCCTCTTACTATGGAATTCCATTTACGACAGCCAACTGTCAGCTGCCAACTGCTCATGCGTACTGCCAACTGCTTACTAACAATTGCTTTCCTTTCCTCTTGATTGGGATAAGGGCATGTGCAGACATTTTTTTGAGGATGAAGGGATTGATAGATAGCTATTTCAAAAAAAGTGTATACAAAGAACGGGAGACTGTGGAATTCCTTATACGGCTGCCAACTGCTTACTCGCTGCCAACTGCTTACTGCCAAATTCCTTCTGTCCTCTATATTGGGTTTAGCGCATATGCAGACATTTATTTGAGGATGGCGGGATTGATAGATTGATAGCGTTTATTTTATTTTGCACATATTAACAACCATCTGTCAGCCCTAATCACTGCATTCCATATCATCTGCCATTTTATCTTAAATCAAAACTAGCGAGCGAGCTTAGAGTGCAACGCCACTGCATGATCCTACTATTTATATTACCTGATATGTGACCCGAAACCTATTCGAGTACGTATGAAACCCCACCACGCACAAGATTTTAAAGGGGCATGGTCACGATTTTGGTCGAATTTTATTTTTCTGTTTTTATTAGTTGCAATGCTTTAGGAATGCATTTCTAATGATCAAATGAAATTTGGGTGCCAGTCGTTGAGTTTTAAGCAAGATACAGGGCTTACAGTTCTCTGTCATGTAAACAAGGCTCGTGTCCTGTTTTTGTTTACATAGGTTAAATATACCAGTAAAAAAATCTTTCTAAAGCGGGTTTGTCTATCTTATTATTCATTTTAAGCATAAATAAACAGTTCCTAACGAATAACACATTCATTTTAGGTCTGGAATTTTCACTTCAACATTCAAAATGTAAACAAACGCATTGTTTACATAGCGAAGAATTGTAAGCTCTGTAACTCGCTTATAACTCAACAAATGATACTCAAATTTTGGTTGCCTGTTAAAAATGCCTTACTGAAGCATTGTAAACATTAAAATCGAAAAAATAATTTTTGACCAGAATCGTGACCATGCCCCTTTAAATACATTAACTCGTGTTTACCACTTTTAAAAGACACGAGAGATAGTGGAGTTCTTGATTTGTCTGATGCTATCCATATAGAATGTTTGAGATTTTGTTTCAATCCTATCATCCAGAATGACCTTGAAAGAGTGATGGACACATGGAATAATCAGAGAATCAGAAAACAAAACACACTTTGTCCATCTGGTCGTCCATCTTTTTTCGGTATAGCAACCCAGATGTATTTGGCTGTTGTGATATGAAAAATGATGCCATTTTGCACGGGGCATGTTGCACGAGGCTATGGAACTTTTTGGGAACGTTATAACATTTTTAAGTGTTTAATGAAGTAATATACATGTGATTTATCTAAAAATAAAATCATAAATGTTAAATACACACCACTACACTGTAGAGTTTTAATTTTCTTTGCAGCAATTTGCGCATGGGGATACTATAATCTAGTAATAATATCGCGCACAAAGCAATGCTAATCAAGATTTCACATTACAACAAAAACTGTGAGAAAAACTAACGTTTTAATGAACCTCTGTCAATCATAGCATATTGAAAACAAATTTTGAAAGTTTTCTTACTAAAACTGAAAACGTCACCCATCCAAGAATTAAATCCCCACGAATAAAAAAATCCTACAAACCACGACACCCTTACGAATTTATAGCAATATAATGTTTTCACATCATAGTCATCACATTTCTGATATACTGAGATAGTTGCTGTTTAAATTACGAAAATGATATGCATGTTCAAAATGGGTAACATAAAGCACCAGTCTGACAGGCCTGTTTCTATAAAGGATCGGAATTTAGTCAGAAACATTAATCAAACTGTATTCCACTTATCAGCTTATGACTTTATTTCTGAGACAAGACCCGTTGGCAGTACGCATTAAACAGTTAGCAGTTGACAGTTGGCTGTCGTTTATGGAATTCCATAATATCACGTTTTACCTATAGAGTTTAACATTTTCACTAATCCTGCATTAACTAATAATGTTTTATTTTTTCTCCGTTTATCTCTAATTCTACTTTAAATCTGGAAAAATATCAGTTATAGCCTATAAAGATTTTAGTAATGCATACTCTGTGATATGAATATTAAAAGAACAGGAGTAAACTTTTGTAACACAGGTGTCGTAAAATATATGCTCTATTGACAACTCTGGCAACCCGAGCGCGAGGTACTCGTGTCGTTCAATCAAACGCGCTCTGAAGCGTTCAGTGGACATCGATCACGAAGTGAAACAGAAAGTAGAAATGGTTACGCATGTGTTGTGAAACATGCCTCAATATTATTTATTAATATTTATTATGTAAGTAGCAGTTGCTACAGTATATTTAAATATATTGTATATTGAATATAGTTTTGTTAAAATGTCTTTGAAAGCCAACGATCTATTTGGGGGTGCGCTTAGTGTTCTACTTCCAAGCAACGCCAAGGATATTAGGTACTGTACAATAACGTATATCTACTTTAGTCGGTGAATAAGGTAGTATATTTAAACGAGTTAATGTTATTTCATGTCAATTAAACTAGATAATTACAGAATGATATTTGTCATATGAAGATTTTTAACCGCGACGAGCCCCTGTGATTTACTTTGCCTGAATATTGGGGCTTGAAGACCCTTCTTGTCATCACACTATGATCACAGGCACCTGAATTTTTATCAATCAGTCGCTTAGTGAAGTAGAAAAAAATTTACTCCTACTTTATATCAATCAGTCGCTTAATAAGTCAAAATTCAAAATTCTACCCCTACTATATATAAATTTATAGATATAGTAGGTGTAGAAAATTTTATAGGCCTATTGATTTATTAAGCGACTGATTGATAAAAATTCAAGTGCCTGTGTTGTTATCATGCGGTATATTGTGCTGTAGGACTTCATGCTATTGTCAATATTATGGATTTTTTTTAACAGTGATCTACGACAGATTCCTGATAACCAAGAAGTGTTTGCACACCCAGTTACTGACCAAAGCATCATCATTGAAATCCTTGAATATGTGGATAAAGATGACGAGGAGGCCATTAGGTTAGTACAAGGAGAGGAACTTGTAAGTTGTGTTACATATTTATATAAAGCTTATTTGATATAACTATTTTTGTATGTGAATCTAACTATAAATTAACCACATTTATAATATTATGATTAATGATTTAAAACTTGCATACTAAAATTTGTATTGCATAGATAATATTTGTAATGATAATTTTAAAATGATGAACTGTAAAAGAAATTATTTAAAGGTAAAGCAATTCTACCAACGTTGGTAAAAATTTAGAGGTGAGAGGATTGACTCTGTTATAGAACACACTTCAGTGACCTGGCTTCGGACAATGATGTCCAGAGTGGAGATGCCATCATTGCACGGACTGAAAAGATCCCAGACACTGATCTGAAAATGAACCAGTAGGTCTTTACAAAGTTATAAGAAGAAAGTCCATTATATGACGTTTTTAAAGTTTTAAACAATGTCTATGGTCAGGTATAAAGAGTCCCTTTATATATCCAGGTGTGACAATGCATACTATATTCTTGGACAGCAAAATGTCTCCAAGTTTAACGAGGCAGCCAAGAACACAGTGGACATGCATATTGGTCTGTTTCGTATTTCCAAATTTACCACAGACATTCTGGTGACCTTCAATAATCCTTCAAACATCAAGTAAGTCATGTATTAGGTAATAACCATTTATCATTTCAAAGGTAGACACAATTGTACAGTGGGGCTTCAATTTCTGCTCGATTTTTTTTTTATTTGGAATAGAATTCTTGAATGTTGTTTCATTGATCTAGATAAACAAGATCATATTACACTTATTTTTTGACTGATACATTTCAAAGATTTAAAATGATGTTTAATATGTGACAATTTAATAAATACAGTACTTCATAAATTTAATAATTTATACATGTTAATACTGCTCCAATGATATAAACAAAGCAGGAAATAAAAAAGTGATATAATACATGTGTATCTTCTTGTTCTACCGTTGAACAAAATGATAATTCATTATTATTTAAGAGTTTATGTAAACAGTCCTAAATAAGAGTTCCAAGTTGTCATGTGACTTGTCTATCCTTTAGCCCAGAGAGCAGTAGCCACAAGCCGGTCCCTGTCAGTGCCGACCCTTGGACCCTCCAGGATTTCAGACAGATTCTGACCTCTCTTGCTATCGTAGATGAGGGAATATTCGGCCAGTGAAAGTCTCCATACTTGAACTCCATGAGACATTTGATACTTACTGTTGTGTTGTCAGGTATATGAGGTGGATGATCAGTTGTGAGTGAGAGCTCACTTGTACAGAGAAACAACAAATTGATTGTGTAACACCTTGAATGACAAAAACCCATTCAATCGATATGGGTCACTTGAAGGGTTTTTCTAATGTCTTAATCATTAATTATGCAAACAAGATACTTTTTTGAATTTTAGATGCATGGAAATTTACTTTCAAAGGCTCCAGTATTTCAGATGTTTTGTTCATCCTGTGTACATACAAAACATGATTCTGGGAGGTGTTATGAGAATTTAATTTTGTCCACCCAAACATGTAGCATCTTAAGGAAAAGTATAGCAGGTTTATAAACATCTATAAGAATGGAAGGTGCTTTCTATCATTTGGTGTCATTCACACTAGGGGTACTGAGGGGTACTGGGACTATGCTTGACCTCTAGTGAACTCATCAAGCTTGATGTTGATTGGTCATTAATGAGGATATTGTACGTGAAGTATTGTAAAGTTAATTGTACCAAAGTCTTCGCCTTGTAATGACATTTGGTTATTGTTATAAAGACAATAAAATAAAAAATATCAAACCATTACTGAAAGATATTTTATAGGCTATAGTTCTGTATGAAATAGACAACTTTTTATCTGATTAATTTTACTGTTGGTTATGTGTTTCATGTTATAAGTTCTGTCCAGAATGTGAATTTGAATGGATATGTACACCTTAATAATAAATATTTGACATGAGATATATTGCTTTACACAAGTGGAATTGACCATTAGCTCAAAGTAAACAGTTCGATACCCATTGTTTTTTTAAAATATGGTTTTTGATGATGGTGTAAAATGAAACATCTTTGTCACTACCCCCCCCCCCCCCAAAAAAAAAAAAGAATTATATTACTTAGAAAACGGAACTACCTAATGTTAAAAAATTGAAGAAAGTACAATGAACAAAATAATAACAATACTGCAAACATTTTTTAAACTAGTAGTCTGCAGTGGTTTGGCAGGCAAGTGGCTGAACAAGTCAGCCATAATGGCAGTGTTTACTGTCAATTGTGAGCGATATACTGTACATGCAATTAATGTTCTGAAATGTGAGGTACTATTTAATATGATCGTGAGTGCTATTGCACTTGGATATTAATTAACATTTTTAATAAAATATGTTAAAAAACATTTCCTTTTGTGTAAATACTGTGCTTGTAAATTTAAAAAAAAAACATTGCTAGTATTATTATTGGATTATTCAGAAAAACACGTACAAAGTCAAATCATTATCAAAAACACATACAAAATTTGAAGAATTCTACTCAAGAAATTCACCAAACGAAACAAATTGTACTCGTCAAAAGTTATTCACATTGCAGTAGCCCCGGGTTCATTTTTGCGGTATTTTGAAAACATGATATCGAAAAAATCTAGGTTTGTAGGTTTTCAGGGATTAAAAAATAACTTCTTGGTAAATGAACTTGTATACTCCACTATCTCTGGCTCGCTGACCACATTAAGGTGATTTATCTGTAAAACAGAAGAGTAGTATGTTTGTTGTTGGACAGTGCTCTGGAAAAATCATGGTACAGTGTATTTTATTTTTTGGCATTCCCTAATTCTTGATATTAATTATTGTACCTTTTTAACGATTTCTTCGAAATCTTCTTCGCATACCAAGTTTCTCATGAGATACACCAAAGATTGAATAAATCTTGAACCAAAGACGCCATTATAACTAACTTCGACTAAAAATAAACGGAGAGTATTATGTTAGTGTATGGGGAAAGAATGATAAAACACTGAAATTTACCTTTTGCAATATAATGAGTTACCGTCTTTTGTTGCCTTGACAACAAACATGTCTGCCCTCAAGTCGCCAGAATCCTCTAAAGTAAGCGAAGACGAAGATGTTGGTGTTTTGGATTTCTTTTGGAACTCGGCGGTGCCTGATTTAGGCGCTTTAAAAAAATAAAGATCTAGCTATTGTTCGTAGAAATGAAGCAGAAATCTTGCATGCGATCTACTGAGCATCACAAGGGCAGCATGGAAAATGAAATTGCAAATCATAAAACCTGACAACCTACCATCGCTGCATGTTTGAAAAATAAAAACCTTCGGTTTCCCTCGAAGATAGCTACAATGCTCACTATCAAACATGGAAATGATTGTGTCAATGTCTATTTTATAACCATCAACGCCATACAGACGTTCTCCGTCACCACGTGACATGATCACCATGACAAAGCATTCCAGAGAGGCATGGTCACGTGTTCTCTCTCCCTCAAGCACACTGGAGAGGTTCTATTAAGAAAAATAAACACTACTGCACTCTCTTATTGCATTAAACTATCTGCTGTTACAAAAAGTAACTCGTGCAAATGTTCTAAACCTCTGAAGAATTGAAGCACTGATGATCATGCCAACGGATGTTTACGAACTGTTCAACGTGTAATATCCAATTAAACAAGATGCACATGCAATTTAAAATGCAGCGTCTTGTGAACCAATTTTTATTAGCGAACGAGAAATTTTCATCGTCGTCGCAAACATACTCGCCGCGAACCAGTCCATACATTCTCCGATAGTTAAAAAAGCAATTCTATCTTAATCCCGAAAAAGTCACGCCGGTCAGTTTTTCTTTGTTTATATCGCGAAATAAAGTTCTCACGAATTAAAGTTGATTTATTTTACCTTTAGCGTAAGGTTGCTGTGTTGTTTTGTCTGGAAGTGTAACTGTTTGAAGAGAATGTCCAAACTTGTGGCGTCTTGCTGGGACCGTGCCATTCTTTCTTTGTCCACCTCATCACCAAACAGGAAGTTATTGATGATAACTAGTCTACCTCGGGTTGCTTCTTTCATTCGGTAGACAGCAAGCTTTTTTTTTTGAAAAGGGGAATTTGAAAATTGACATATATGTAGCTATAAATATTACAAACTAGAAAATGAAATATACAGCGTATATATACAGTGTGCGCGTACCTCGTCTTCTTTAGAATCAACCTGCGGACGTTGAGAAAGGCGGATTTGGAAATCCATAGACTGTGCATGGTTCTGCTCGGACGGCCAATCTATCATAATGAACACCAGAATTAAAAGAAATACCACTTATATTGAAGAAAACTACTGGAAAACTGCGGCACACAAAAAAAGAAGCATGCGAACCATATGGAAAAACAAAATCCTCTTCCGTAGTTCTTAACTTCCGAAAATCTTTCTCTTTTAAGGATTTGTGGTGTTCCGGATGAAGTTCCATACTTGGCACCACGAGGTCATCATCCAAGGACTCTACAGGTTTCCTGTGCGCCTGGAATTCTCCGATAGACTCCACAGGTTCTCGCTTTGCCCCTGTCATCCAGTTGTGCAGAGGCGTCTTAGGTAACCCAACATACTGCCGAGGTTCTACTGCTGCTTTTGGAGGATATGGAGTTGTGTTTGGTCGACCCCCAGGGCTGAAAAATTATTTTTTTTTTCAAAATATATAAAAATAACTGCAAAGACACCGACTTAATAAATAACCGTTTGACAATGAAAATTCAGAAACCTGTTTGAAGGGATATGCTTGCAAGCATCGATGCAAATAAACACAATTATATGCTCTTTGCAGTATTTCAGAATTGTTTAGAATGGTCAATATTATCATAGTGTACATGTATAATGGTTTGAGCGGAAAGTGACTAATTTTAGTTTGAGCAATTATAAGAAGAATTGAAACAACTGTTAAGCATTTTTTAAAAGTATTTTTGTAATTGCAGATCTTATTTAGTATTCTCCTTATTTAGTAGTTACTAGAGAATACTGGCGAGGTTGTACTGGTAAGTTTCTTCCAAAACGTCATAGAACGCCCCATAAGCTTTCTGGCCTCGCTTTGGAATTATATCCATCAGTGTACGAACTTGATTTTCTCTTGTGGTCTCGGACTACAAATATACATTTTTGTAAAGCTTGTTAAGAAACGGTAATACATCTTTTAAGTTTGTAGATTTATTGGAATATTAGCCAAGGAACAAGATTTGTATAAAGCAACAAGTATTTGAGAGCAGCTAGGTTGGGAAATAAGATCATGTAATACTAAAATGACTTTGATAATAATAATGACAAAGATAATAAGATATTCTCTTCCCCGTAATTGTAAAAACAAATTAAATTTTTAATAACAGAGGAGCAATTTTTGCACGAAAAAAACACAACCGAACCGGTAGTGTTTCGAGACAAAATATATAGAAACTTCATTTGCTGATATCTAATAGAGTGTAGGTATAGGTGTATCAATTTAATCAAAGTCGAGATTAAAATATGTCAGACATTATCTAGTTCGAAGGCCACTCTTTTTCAGTTAACGTTTTGATTTGCACACATGTTAAAACATTTTATCTAACATATAAATTGGGACAAGTGTTGAGCAATTCTTTGTCATCAAAAAGTTCTACAAAATATTGTTAGTACTAAAAAAGAGCACGTACTTCTGAGCCCTTTTGAATACTCGTACATTTCTCGTACACCAATAGATTTATTAAGTTTATTTCCTTTACAATTTTTATCACGTATTTTTATTAAAATACACTTTTGTTTGCTCTAAAATTTAAAAATCTAAAAGTGTCGATTTGCAGTTTTGTTCAAACAATAACTCCCTTAAGATGTAGTGAAACAATTCAATCAGACGACATTTAAAATCTTGCTCTAATTCTATATACATGTGATAATCCTCATATAAGATTGAATCATCCAGATAGATACCAATATTTCGTTCTTCATCCCCTCGCTGAGCACCTCCCTCTGGTACAAGCGATCACACACCGTGACAACATCCACGAGGTCCCGGATGAACAGACTTCTACTCCGCCTCAGTATGGAGCGCTCTCTGTCGTCCATCCTAACCACGCCACCTAGCGACCAAACCTGTCAGTCCTCTCCAGGGAGTCTCTGCAAATATGTTTTTTAACCAAATGAAATTTAGCTTCTTCATTCATACTTTTCCAGCTTCGTATTATTTTGATGATTTTTGAATAATTTACTATGACTTGTATCTTTTTGGTTAATTTGTTTTGGAAATGTAATATTTAGTAAGAGTTACAATTGAATAAGATGCAAGAGTGCAAGAGAAAAGATGTTGAGGTTTCTAAAATTTCGTATATAATTCCATGCAAAAAGGAGTGTAACTAATTGGATATTATGCACCATACTCAAAGACACAGTAGGACAGTTAAACTTATGATAAATCAAGGTTTACAAGAATACAAATTTTCATTACACAAATGTGTTATAGAACATATATTGTGTTGAAATGTCCAGAATATTTATAATTAACAAATATTATATGTTTTTTTTAATTAAAACCTTCTACATTCTAAAAAAAAACCCTAGTAGTCCAGGAAAGCAATTACTATATGGACGTACACTGTATAATAAAATCAGACGCCAACAAATCATATATGCAGCTGATATATGGAATATGCATTGCATTGATAAGGTGATGGGTATTTTATTTTTAGTAAACTATAGAAAAGTTTATGCAACAATATTTCTGTGATTAGATCTGAGCAACTGTACAAGAGGGGAAGATTTTGTAAGTTATTGAAATTTTAGTTGCAGACACCTATATTACTACATCAAATAATACTTACCAAACGTACATACTACCTTCGTGACGAATTAGTATACAAGATAGGGTTTCTGCATGAAAAGCACAATTTAAAATATCGCGCGGAAATATTCGGTAAATCCCCTGCATTTTCCATGTAAACACGGACTCGATTGTTTATATTTTTGTCATACATTAATGGCATTTCGATAGATTAAAACAACAGAAAACGTTTGTTTGTTCATTCTATAGATATGAAAAATGAATTTAAGCAGAAAGAAGAATATAAGTTTGAATCTGTGCTTTTTTGTCAACGTGCTGGACGAGTGACGCAACTTGTCAGAAATTTTAGGGGAATCACCGAATATTTCCGCTTTAAAATCATGTCTATTTATATATGATTCTATACAGTGTGTTTCTGTGGAAATCGTTGCACCAACATCGATATCCATGCTTATTTTGATTTTTGTTTGGTAAATTTGTTGCTGCTTTTAACTTGGATTTTAATCAAGAAATTATACTGCATTTCTCAGAAAATGTCAAAAACCATTTTCAAATACTTCGAATATTTCCTTTATATTATGTCTCAATCGCATATTGATAAATGAATCGTTTATTTTATTGTACGTATAAGATTAGCCATTTTTTCAGCGATAATCACCTGCAACGAAGTTAATTAGTAGAAAAAAAAACCCCATGAGGCGTCCGTAAGTCCAAAGATCGACTGTAGACGGCGGCCAGTATCTAGACAGCGCCGTCTTGATAAGATTGTTTACTAGTGTTTCTACTGTATCACAATCAATGTCCTCCCTTTTGTTTTAATAACTGATTTACGTTAGAAGTAGAATTTGTTGTAAAAATTCAAGAAGACCTAGTTTTTTAGTAAACGGTGTATCCGTTCTTTTCAATGAATTGATTAAAATTGCATTTTTGGCATATTGAATGGAAATATATTTATTTTGATTTTTAATTTTTTATCTTTTTTTTTTAATAAGAATAAGATATGTATCAATCTACCTATAATATGAATTATAAATCATTTCTAATACGTTATATAAGGTTTGTTGTATTTGTAAATCCCAGAGATAAAAGTTGTATTATATTATGATATATTATAACTTTTATACAACTTTAATACTTCTTGCGGTTTTTCATTTTCGTTTTCAATTCTACAATACATTTTGTACTTATATATTATTAAATGCAGTCAAAGAAATGACACTGTTGAGAAATAGTTTCCTCATTCTTTTCAAAGTAAAAGCCTATTGTAGCCGTTTTCCACGATACATCAAAATATAAACATTTTTGAAAAGTGTCCCATATTAGACTTAAATATTTACATCGTATATTGAGATACTCATTGTCTTACTTTCATCTTCACTAAAAAAGCCCCCAAAACACGCATATCATTTTTTAAAATTCTCTATCCTCTCTTCATTTTCTCTGTTATATGATAGAGTGCTTAACAGTTTATGATGAAAGTCAGATATTTTTAAAACACAGTTCATAATACCAGTTTTCAACCATTTTTTAAACATAAAAATTTTATTACACTATAGCGGTTCCTTTGATAATGTGTTTAGACTCATGTCTGTTTTAATTTTCTTGCACTCGTTAAAAAAAGAAAATATTTATGTATTATTTGATAATCATTTTTTGTAACGAAATGCTCAAAATCAAAATGTTTTTCTTTACATAGACTGTTTACAAAGATAGCCAAGGAACTGCTTTTTTTCTGGAAATGTGATTTATCCAGGGCTCTTTTATTGATTTTAGTTTCATAATTATACCCACGTCTACATCTTGGATTCTGCCTATCTAAGTAGTTCCTTGAATTCTATCTCTTTTATTCCCAATAAAATTATACAAAAGACTGTATTTTTTCAATATATATTTTTACCAGGGACGTTTAAAATTGACCCGGTGTATAAGAATTTTGGTATTGCCAAGCTATTTATTATATAAACTTTACCAAATACTGTTAATTTTATTGTAACACATTTGTTTATTTTGACCTATACAGATTCCAAGAGTTTTTATACATGTCTTGTTTACTCTTACATTTTCTATTTCACATATAACATTTTTCCAGGGACCTCTAAAGATACATTCTGTTTTAGACATGTTTTATTTCATACCTGATACTTCACTTAAACTTTGTACATGTGTTATCTTTAAGGAGGTTTTCAACGAAGCTTCGTCTTTTAAAGGGAGAATACAGTTATCTACATGTTGTATTATTTTAATACTCTGAGGCATTCTAGGTTTTTGAAAGCCTTTATCTTTGGATTAGATCTTATGACGAATGCTTGGATTTCGACAAATAATATTGCGAATAATGGACACCCCTTCTTATATCTCTATATGTTTTAGATATCTACACATTTTTTTTTTAATTCTGAATATAGGTTTGTTATTTAAAATGTTAATCCGTTTTAAAAAAAATTTCTCCAAAATTGAATTTTTGAGAACTTTCAACATAAAAATCCACTCTACTGAATCAAAAGTTTTTTAAAAGTCAAGGATCAACAAAATTTATTCTAAATCATTTTCATCAAATATGTCAACAAATAATCTTGCGTTCAAAGCTATATTTCGTCCTTTAAAATAATGTGATTGATTGATATGTATTTCTTTATCAAGAATATTTTGTAGTCTGATAGCAAAACTAAAGCAAGAGATTTGTAATCAGTGTTTGTAAGGCTAGTACATTGTAGGTCTATAATTGTTTAAATTTTTGGAGATCTCCTTTTAGATAATAGAGTAATTAGAGAAAGTCTCTGCGAATATGCCATAATTTTCTTTTCATTAATTTCTTGAATAGTACAATAATAATTTTCTTTTAAGCTATCCCAAAACATTTGTTAAAATTCTTACGGTAATCCTTCAAGTCCCGGATATTTTTTTCCGTACTTAGTATTGCTTCTGTACATTCAGAAATCGTTGAAAATTTGTCTTATTCTTTATTATCGTATTGTTTTGTCTTTGTCGTTGAGTTTACACTCTAAATTTAGATCATCGAGATATTCGTTTACTGTGCTGTTATATGTGTTGCATGATTTATATAATTTTTCATAAAACTCTCAAACAGATTGTAAAATTTGGTCTTCATAAGATATGTAATCTTCTTTTTTTTAAAAATGAAATCACGTTTGTTAATTGTCTTTTCTTTTCTAATCTTAGAAAGTATGCGGTATTTATCTCCATTTTCTATCCAGTTTGCTCTCGGACTTATTTTGAATTTTTGTTTATTAACTCTGATAATCCAGTTTCTAATTTTCTTTTCCTGTTAATATTTTCATTAGGCAAGTTTTTTTTATTATATCATTTCTATTTATGCAAACAGTTTTTATCCTTCCTTTCAAAATATGCCATGAATCAATGAATTTTTCTTTATTGAAAGCAAAGTGTTAAAGGAATATGTTCATTTCACCATTGATTTTTTTTCTTCAAGCAATGCAGCATTAAATTTCAAATATCCGATTTTTAGAATTAATACCTCTCAAAATGACACAATACTTATATCATGCTTAGTTTACGTCAAAAATGTTTTCAAACTTTTATCTGTTACATTAATAGTCCAAAGGCGGTCATTGTCTAAGAAATATAATATTTGACAAGCTTAATAATCTATACTTATAAATTAAGACATTTCGTCAATAAACTACGAAACGCCTGCACCAGAGCAACTGCTTATACCTTTGGTATTTCAACATTGCAATATGTTGTCCGTCTGCTATTATTAAATTTTACCTGATAAATATTTTTTGAGAAATAATTAAAAAAAACTACTTTCATTTTCGATAAACCAGCCTGAAATAGCAAAAATGAGGGTAAGGTGGTGGACACGCTTTGGCGGATCCAAGTCAGTGGGAGTTTGCATCAAAATATATGCTTGCAATGAAATGATATCGCACGATTACGTAAAAAGTGAATATATTTACTGAGAACTTAATTAGGATATACCCTGACTAAGAGCGCAAATAATGGCTTTATAGCAGCGATACACAATATTTCCTACAAATAGACATCAGTATGAAAATATAAATATAAGCATTGAATGCTTGTTTTAAGATGTCTTCGGTCCTTTGACACACCAAGCGGTGCAAACGAATTATCATATATTATTAGCTAACGCGCGGTAATCAATTTTTCTGCACCGCTTGGTGTGTCACAGGACCGACGACATCCAAAATTAAGCATTCAATGCTTAAATGAAGTACTTATAAATGGGGGAAGTTGAGTGGGGGAGGGGATTTTTTTTCATTCAAAACAGTATTTTATCTGAAATTCTTATTTGGAACAGTGACAAAAATTTTACTAAAATTTGACCTTAAAGCTGACATGAATTCATAAGTACGCATTATTTCCCTTTTATCTCCGACTACCGTCATATTAGTTGTCGATTTCTATTGTTCTGCTCATCGCTACACACCCCCTATATAAGACCGAGAGCACAATTCATGCTTCACCGCATTCAGGTATTTCATACACCCGAACACGTTACCTTAGACGAAAAGACGTGTAGACACGCGTTTTGAACAAAAATAATATGACAACCACTGCACTGACAAGGAATATATCCAATGAACGACGAAACAAGAAAGACCGAAATCCAGGCACATAAACTTCAAAAATCCTCGATAATTGTAGACCCTTTTCCTGTTTATGTTATAACATTGCACATGCGCAACCACATACTGTGGGTGATCGAGCAATGTCAATGATCGCATGGAAACGGAGCGTTTTTATAGAACCGATGGAAAAGAGTCCTGTTACGTTGTTACTTTCTTGGATTTACTATCATTTAGCTACTGGGTTGGATGTAGTGCTGCCGGGGTTTTCAAAAAAGATGCAGACGTTGTGCACTATGTATCAACGACACACGTGTTCGATGTGCATTTGAAGTAAGGCAGCACTATCTGTGCAAAATAATACAGATACTAGTACCTTGGAAATTCTCTCAAAAAATAAATATATTTTGTATTTTATTGATTGTTGTTTCCTTTATTCTTTACTACAAACATTTTACTGCAATGTGTAGTTTATGAATTTAGAAGTCCGTGCAACCTAAATGCCTCGATCGGAAAGCAACCGACCGTAACTTTCTCGACCGGTATATATACCCCAGTGGCAGTAGAGGAGCGATCGAAACTAATATGGCGACCAAATGCTATTATGAATTCATGTCAGCTTTAAGAACAAAATTTAGATATACAACGCACTAAATACCGACTCACTGGTTTGATATTAAACAAAAAAAGTTTAAGGCAACGTACATGTATATACATCATCGATTTCAACTTATTTTTTCATCCCTGCCCCTTCCTCTAAACATACAGCCATGCTGTTTTTCATTTCAATTTTGAAGAATATGTTATGAAAGCAATTAAGAAAAAAGATTGGACACGGTATATACAAAAATAAACATTTGTATGGTTCTACTTATTGAGTACTGTATCATTTTAATGTGTAAAGTGATAATTCCCGCGTTTGCGCACGATATTATCTAGTATAGTATTAAAAAACCTTAAATAATTAAAATACATCAATTTACATAACAAGTTCACACAACAGAGCAGTTCTTTTGGGGAAAATACAATTTTAACAGTCTCTGAATAATAATGTGCTTCTCTTAGCAAATTAGACAAAAGCAGGTCGATATTTGACAGCTTGTTTTGATGAGCAAACTATAGATAGTGACATCCCACCGAAAGTCCAAGATCTTGTTAACACGCCCATATCTACGCAGATTCATAACAACAGCCAAATCGTCTTCTATGTCAATTTGAGTCTGACATCATCATCATGATTATTTCGTGCAGTTCGTGATTTTTCTAAGGTCGCTGTTGGTTTTGACCAATCGATAAACGGGGCGTGTAGATTTTAGTCCTGTTAGTTTCTTCAGAGCTATGAGTTTCCTTAAGAATAAAAGGGAATCCTACTCGGTAGATGGCAATATTAACTTGTTTATATAGATTTTCGTTTATATTGTTACATTTGTTACATATATTTGCACTGTATATTTTAAAACCTGTATCTAAAATTATTTTTTAACGAAACACTATTTGTATATAAGTGTTCGTACCTTTGAATAAATAATCAAAATTGATTCACAGTTATAGTTTTTGAATCTTATTCTATTTTCCTTTGAATCAATATGATATTTCGAAGTTTATATTCTGATCGAAGAATGAAAAAACATATACATAAGACACAAATTTTATGAAATAGTAAACATTACGGTTAGAGAACTTCGGCTCATGTGCATTACAGCGACCCCCCTTCAACCTAATTCTGGATTGAAGTGTTTGCATTGGTAAATCAATAACACCTTACATATTATCAGATATCTATCGTGTTTAAATATTTACTAGAATGTAAAAGTGAAAAAAGAATATGAAATTAGAAATGGTGTTTTTGATTGTCTGCAAATTAAATCGTATATTGTTGGAATGAGAAGGTATGTGATATCTGCTAACCATTTTAATTTATAAAATTTTTAAAGTTTAATTGTGTTTAGAGAATGCAATACCGAAGAATTCAATTTGAGTTGTTGCTGGCTTCTGAAGTTCTTATAATATTTACATGTAGTAGTGATTTTTTTTTTTTATAGAAGTGCGATTATCTGTTACACATATCACTATAAGAACTCGTTTTAGTTAGTCTATCAACAAAACTAAATTAATTTTGTTACTAAATAGACGTCTTTCAGGTGAGGGAAATTTAATCGTTTTTGGCTTTAATGGCATAAAAAGATACCAACCTCTTTCTGATTATTTTACCATACAACTGTATTGGAAGTAATTGTTGTTTTGCAATATTGGTTGGGGAACCAACCGATTCACTTAAATGTATTCTTGATATTCAGATAATTTTACAATCTTTTCGTACATGTATATGAGTTTATTCTTGACTTTGCGTCATTTAAGCTAAAAAATATCATGGCTGTTTCTTGAATTCATTTTGAAAAAATTGAGATCATAGGCATTTTTAAATTCTTAAATGTGTCAAAGTCACAGAACATACAAACACTAAACCTGTAACAAGTTACAGAATTGGTAAAGACTTGTGTTCAATAATAGTTTATCAAAATCCTATGAACACATACCGGATGTGGGTGGGATGTATCGGATTCGAGAATACAACATGTGGTACAGCTGATCGAAGTCATTTATTCATATAATTGACTGTAGATGGGTTTTTTTTTTTTTTTTTTACTGAATAACGAGATGTTATCGCCTAATATCAATATTATACACTTTATGTTATAACACATTTTGAAAGGCATCAATATTTAGGCATTGTTTAGTGAATTACAAACTAACTTGTCTTTCAATGAGAAAGATAAAAACCTGAATTACGTGTAGAAAATAAATGAACATTGCAAGCCACCTGTTTTCGATTATATTAAGTAACAGAGGGAAACATTTTACACATTTAGTATGTTAGAAAGGCTTGTCTAGCTTCCTCAACATTTTAACCATAACTTTAAATCCTTAAAGTTTTTTAATAGTGATGAATAACTTGAAGAAAATTATAGCATGTCATATTAAGAGTTTTATTAAACTAAAATAGCAATCAAAAATGATTTATAATTAAAAATAATATGTAAGATTAATAACTCTTTGAAAATAAATGCGAACTGTGGAATATTGAGGATTAATAAAACTTGTCGTTTGGGATTTTTTTTTTGAATTTTATCTAATGTATTTTTTTCGTTCTTAATTCTACAACATATTAAATTGTCTTTAAAAAAAGAGTACAATTGCAAGATTTACCCTTTTTAGATGGTAGCAATATCCTCGAAACATTTTGGCATGTAAGAGTGTATTTTATACATTATCTAAAATAAAGCGATCTCTTTAAGGTTATTTCCAACCTGTCAAAATACAAATAATTGTTAACGGTCAAATTATATTGAATTACCATTGTTTCTCTTAGGAGATTTTAATTTTGATATGTTAGCTGATGGCAACAATGCATTTAAACAAATGTTGGAAAACTTTTCTTTGTCAAATGTTGTGAAACAACCAACAAATTTTTCAACATCACGAGGTAAATGTATTGATCTTATTATAACAAATGTTGAAAATATTGAATCTGTAAATGTCTTAACACCATTTTGCGCAAAGACTTATTAGATGTTGATTGGGATATGGAGGTATTTAATACTCTAATATCAATGATATTTATGACAATTTTACTAAAGTATATAACCATTATGTTGACAAAAATATTCCAAAAAAAGTATTTACTATTCGACCGTCAGATAAACCCTTCATTACTAGTGCTATTAGACGTAAGATGCGACAAAGAAATAGGATACACTATAAGGCAAAATTAAAAAACAATGATTACCAGTTGGATAAATATCAGCAGCTAAGAAATGAAGTCATAAGCATGGTGCGCAAATCAAAACAAGCTTACAAAGAAAAAATAACCTCTCAAGTGTTAGATAAAACAATCCCTCCTCCTGGAAAATGGTGGCGAATAGTTAAATCAATTACTAAATTTTCCAAAAAACAAACTAAATCCCCGCCAATTAAATCTAATGGTAGAATTTTTATTCATCCGATTGACAAAGCTTATATACTCAACAATTATTTTGCAAATATTTCACGAGTTGATGATAGTTCAGAACTCCTCTTACCCCCCCCCCCCTCCCCCGGGACCTGGTCCCCCATTTTCTATGAACTTATTTTGCATCACTGACCAGGATGTAGAAGATCAACTCAGAAATATAAATCCATCTAAACCTCCAGGACCCGATGATATTTCTCCACATATACTTAAAAATATTATCCCTTCCATTATTTGACCCCTTACAAAGTTGTTCAATTCATCATTAAGTAATAAACAACTCCCTCATGTGTGGAATGTTTCCAATATCACACCAGTTTACAAAAACAAAGGTAACCCTGAAGAGCCAGGAAACTATAGACCAATCGCTTTAACTAGAATTTTATGCAAAATTATGGAAAGAATCATTTTTAAATATCTCTACAACTACATGTTAGAGCATAATCTTTTATCTAAAAACCAATCGGGTTTTCATCCTAGAGATTCTACTGTGAATCAACTTTTGGAAATATATAATACTATTATTAGCAATCTAGACCAAGGAAAAGATGTTAGATTTATATTTTGTGATATTTCAAAAGCATTTGATAAGGTCTGGCACAAGGGATTATTATATAAGCTAAAACAAAATGGGATCTATGGGAACATATTAGATTGGATTGAAAATTATCTTACTGACCGCGAACAAAAAGTATTGTTAGAAGGATATTCCTCTACTAAACAAAGTATAAATGCTGGTGTTCCCCAGGGCTCTGTACTTGGTCCATTTCTTTTTTTTGGTATATATTAATGATATCACTCTTACTCTTGAAAATCAAATTCGGTTACTTGCAGATGATACCTCTCTTTTTGTAATTGTAGACTCTGATGCAATAGGACCTGCAATATCTTTAACAAATGATCTAGAAAAAATTAAAAAATGGTCTACACAATGGCTGGTGGAGTTTAACCCTATAGACTGTAAGCAAAATCACTGTCACCTCGGACTAATTCTCCAATCAAATGCATGTTGGTCTGAACATATTACAAACATTTTTGATAAAGCATGTCAACGTTTAAATGTTCTTTGTACTCTTAAATATAAATTAAACAGGGAGTCTTTAACTAAAATTTACATTTCATTTATTCGTCCTATTTTAGAATATGGTGATGTAGTATGGGATAACTGTCACAAGAACAGAGCAATCTTTTAGAAAGTGTACAAATAGAGGCTGGGTGCATATTACAGGACCGAGGCGCACTTCCTCAAGACAAAAGTTATATAATGAATTAGGGTGGGAAACGTTAAGCGATAGAAGGAAAAAACACAAAGTTACACTCATGTATAAAATACTGAATAATTATACACCCAAATATTTGTATGATATGGTTGAACAGTGTCTCCCAGTCTCACACAATTATTCATTACGTAATAATAACTTGTTTCACATTCCAATATTCAGAACTGTTGCATATTATAATAGTTTTTTTTACCCTCAACAGTTAAATTATGGAACACTTTGCCGAACAGTTTAAAATATGCAACAAGTATAGCCAAATTTAAGCAAGGCTCGCAAAACAATAACCTTGTAGATAAAATAAAATCTAAATTATACAACCATGGACAAAGAAATTTAAATATACTTCATTGCCAGTTAAGATTTTTTTCAAGTAACCTTAATGCAGACTTGTATAATCATCAGTTAGTTGAATCATCAAAATGTTTAAGATATGGGTACTCCTATGAAGATTCATTTCATTTTTTCTTTCATTGTCACTTTTATAATACTCAGAAAAACTCTCTGTTTAGATACATGAGTGATCATGACATACCAAAAGATATTAATATTTTACTACATGGATATGATTGTCTATCTCTAGCAGAAAATATATCATTTTTTGACCAAGTTCATCAATTTATAAAAACAGTAAAGTATTTTAAAATGTTAATTAATAATGAGTAACACTGTGCTTAATGTACTTTACATATACTAATTACTGAGCCTATTATACTATAACTAGTACTATTTATGTGTATATATATATCTCTATTTTTTCTCTTGTTTTTTTTGTCTATCATTATCTTGTTATTTATCTTAATCCTTTATTACTATATTCTTTATAAGTTAGTAAATGTCCATGTAAATCTTCGGAAAGTACGATACGTATATACTATTAGTATTATAAATATTTATACCTTGATCTCAGATGGAGAGAACTAATATAGGCTATTATTGCCTGTTGTTCAATCCAGATTCATTTATATACTTACATGTATATTTTTGAATAAAATATTTCTTAAACTAACGGTCAAAATTAAAAACTTTAAGACAACACAGACAACCGTGAACACTTTTAAACATAAAACTAGTTTATGTTTTCAAAAAATCTATCCAACATAAGAATTGCATTTTATGGGCAAAAACAAAACAAAGACATCTATAGAATCTTCAGTTAGATAGTAAATCTTTCCCACAAACACTGCTTTCAAATGAATATAAAAATGGGCCCTAATAGTGCTAATCTTGTATTTCGATAATTATTTTGCATTACGTGTAAATCAAGATATTTAATGAACTCCATTCAACTAGGATTACATGTATAACTTTTAAAAAAGTTACAAAATCAACTACACGTTATCACCTGATTGTTATTAACGGAGACATTATCTGGATATCATTTCACATTCCTTTGGACTCAATGCAACAAAACCTTTGCTCATTTAACCTGTTTTTCTAGTTTACTGTTTGTGGTGCTACCAGCCATATTTTCTGTATTTTTTCTTTTCTCTGACACGAGCTTTTTCTTTCCATAGAAAGCTGCTATGTGACTAACTAATGCAATAAGACAATATTTAGTACTGGACAAATCTGTTGTAGCACCAAAATTGAAAATTTTTAATTACGTGAAGTATTTAAAAAACAAACCCTGACCTTTTTAATGGTTTTTTTGAAGAGTTTGTTTAAACGTTATGTAAGAATGTAAGTCAGTCAACAGTTTTTTCATATTGTCATAAACAGTATAGAGCTCCCTTTAATTGATACAACCAAGAGGAAAAATATAAAATAGATAAACCATAAAAATACTAGAAAAGGCGGGGTCAGAATGTGTCAGTTACACGTGTTATCTGAGTAGACAAAAAAAAAATAGATTTCATTGACATACCCGGCTTATAAAAAGGTGTAAACTGAAACAGTTCTCATTAAACAAAGATACCAAGAACCATGCAGAGCGCTGTTCTTCTCCTACTCCTTCCGGTTTGTTGTGGGATGGTGATTCCAGACGGTCCAACCCCTGGCCCTCCCCCCGGATGTTTTTACAACGGGAAGCATTACAGGCCCGGGGAAATCATGCACTCCAGTACGGAGGGGGACTGTGAGAGAACCATTTCATGTACAGAATATGGTCCAGTTGTCGGAGATTCCAGGGGCTGCTTTACGCGTATGTTTTTTTTTTTTATATTCCCACAAAATTATTTTAAATCTAATATCTCTATGAAGCAACCCTTGTCTAAGCAAGTTTATGAAACTGAATCTGTATCAACAATGTGATTCAACATAAAATGCCATTTTTAACTAAGTCGAAATGAAAAGAACCTCTGAATCATTCCTAAACTGAGAAATAAAAATGAAAAATAAATTTGTGAATTTTTCAAAATTAATGATTAATTAATGTTTAGTCAAAAACAACACAGTCAAAAATGGTGTTGTGTGGTACTTTTTGGCCTTGAGTGGCTAATTGTTTTTGTATGTATATATCTTAGCGTCATTAATACAGTTGATAGATCTGTTGATAGAATTATTTTCAACAATTTTGAGACAAAGAAAAAAGGGAAAGAAGGAAACGGAGAGATTGAGAGAGAATAAGAGAATTGTGAATACATGTATCATGTCAGAAATGTTTTACAAATAGGCATGATAAAAATATTTACGAATTATCGTTATCAGACAAGGTATATATAATTCGTGCAATTAAGTTGCTATGCCAATGGTCAGGACCTGATATATACACCAGACAAAATTGCTAAATAAAATTATATTTACATTCTAAAAAAATTTTAAGATGTATTTAATGTTTATATAGGTGACCTTAATTATAAGTAAGACATTTAAATGCCCAAACGGATAAATGAATGCAATGTTAACCAAAGCGTAACTGATCTTTAGAAATGCTCAAATCGTGCTCACACTTTTTTTGGAAAAATAAATCTTTATTTTCTTTTTTGTGTGCTCATTATTGATGCATGCATTACTAAAACCTCACAAAAAACCCCGACGGGGTATGGCGCGTTTGACCACAGAAATGCGTGGCAGGACAGTTGGTATAGTCTCTGCAGGTGCTCCTATAGTGAGGTTAGAAAAAATGTTAATTTAACGATTACCGGTGATATTGGTCAAAACATGATGCAGCATGCTTATCTACTAAAACAATGTCATGTTTAGGTAGCCACATTGTTTAATAGGCACCACATGTCAATTGCAAGTTTGTACCGGAAATTTGTACAAACCGGAAGTGTGAGGGACCGAGCAAGAATTCCAAAGCGCCGCGTAAATACTAGGCGACAAGACAGACACATCACATTTATCCAAGCAAATGGAGGCTACACCCAATATTGATATGTTAATCACATATTGGGGGGTACCAATGTTTCATAAACTGTACTCAAAGCAACTGGTCAATAATTTTGCAACAAATGATTTTTCATTATCTGTATTATGATAAACTATTAAAATGATTTATTAATCAATCTTTGTTGTGTTCAGATCTAAAACAAAGAAATAGTAGGTGGTGTGTTAGCATTTTTGCCTAGTGTATTCTTATGCTTATACTTCTGAAGGCCATTTCTGGGGAAAATTTATGCGAGTTCTCCTCCAAAGATTCACTTGAAAATTTTTAAGTCAAAACTGTATGTGTTTATTAAGCACTTTATATATAAGTAGCATATAAATCATACATTGATATGTCATTATAACATTATTTATTTCATGAAATTTTAACCATTCTAAACTGGAATTCTTCGAATTAGAATAAACACAATAAATTCTAAGATTGACGTTGAAATCTCAATTTCTATCCCTTTTCACAAAGCTCAAAAAAGGAAACATAAAAAAACGCATCAAAAAACATGCTCATATGTAGTCTAATTCAATGCAAATTTATTAATCAGATCATAAAAGAGCCGAGGTATCAGATGAGCCCGTTCCTTCTAGTCCTGATGAAGATGAAGAAAATCCTAAACCAGCAGTAAATTCAACAGGTCATGGTCAAACGGGAGCCGATGAATTATATGAGCCCGTTACTTCTAATCCAGTTGAAATTGAAGAAAATCCTGAACCAGCAGCAAATTCAACAGGTCAAGTTGAAGAAAAAAGAGCCGAGGAATTAAATGATCCCGAGCTAGACACGGTGGACATAGATCAGGCAATCCCTAACAAACCAGAGGAACGGTCTATGCTAAACAATTATGACGAGACCGTCCGGGCGCTGAACTATGACGTAGAGGACCGTCCATAGACGTCATGGGGGCTGCATTAATTCATTTGATTTTATTGATCGACGTAAAATAAATATTTATATAATGTATTGATTTGTTTTATAACTTGGTTTATCCTTTAAAAGGAAGATAAAAGCTTCCTAAAATTTGAAGGGCACGAACCTTAAAAATCACTGATATATAGTTTTTGAGCTTTGGTAAAACAAGTTTTTATATTTATATACTTTAGTTCTGGTTTATGGGTAAAACAAGTTTGAATTATATCATATAATGAAAATTACACATATATAATATATTATGCTTATAATTATTATTACATGGCTTTGAGGGCGAGATACCAGAATTTTTGCACTGAGGTTGCAGTTGCATGAAAGCCCTAGAGTGTTTTGACATAAAACCCCAGGGCCATTTGATTTACGTTTGCTTAGTTACATTTCGAACCCGACGTATTTACTTAATATTCAGAATTATTGTAAGCGAGGATAATTTAACAATTTCGGGAGGGCAATATAATTATTTCCGGTGTGATTCAGCAATTTTCAGGGTATAAGAATAAGATTATTTTACTTGTGACATAATGAGAAAACTAATTAAAAATGTTAAATTACTAAATATAACAACACAAAATATGACATTGTATTTAAAAAAAAAGGAAAGCTGTACAACAATATATATATATATATATATATATATATATATATATATATATATATATATATATATATATATATATATATATATATATATATATATATTTATCAACATCTTTCGTGATATCAGACGTATTTTTGAGGTCGCAATTCATACCCCAAATTATTATATGTCCCTCTGTAGTCACAAGTATATCAGTGTATTATATTGCGTATATTTCAGCGGCTAGCTTACAGGCAACTGGTCTCATGTTTGCAAGGCAAGCTATTTGAGGAACGGGTATTTTAAAATATCTTAAATTTTGAGGTTCATTGGTTCTCCAAGACCTTACAATGAGTAAAAAGTAATATATTGCACTGCGATCATTTCCGTCATAAATGTTAAGTGCCGACGGGTGTTTTTTTCCCCTTCATAACCCTTGTTCTGATGGAAAACGAAGGTCACTTAATATTAGTGTGAATTTTGTCTAGTCTCGAGTATCATATTCTTTTAATAAATGTATTAAAAGAACTGGGATCACTTCACCCATAGGTAAAAACTTTGCTTGGAACTATATTTTATGAATTACGAAAATTCCTGTGTGACCGAGTAAATAATAAAGACACGGTTCTGTGTTCAGGATGTTTTATATGTACAAAAAGGTGATTCTGTAAATAAATATAAATACATATAAATATATATACAATTTATACACAATAATTCGTTACGGTTTAAATAAAGCTTTAAACTTTATTATAATCTTAGTTTACTTTATGTAGATACTAAGAAAAGTTATGTTATATAAATTAATACAATAAATACCTTGTGCGAGGTGTTGGTGTACAAAATCGCCGGACCCACAGTGAAACAAAATCAAAAGTAACCGGGATTTATAATACTAGAAATGATCTGATTCGATAATACTAGCCAATGGGAACAACGGCCAATAGAAAAGTAAAGAAAGTGTTCACCAACTCAATCCACCTGCGCACAAGAACAAGCGTAACTTGTTAAATAATTAGATATTGTAAATTTTAAATCTGCCCACACTTGCCTTTGTAGCTTTACAAGATAGAGGTCAGGTAAGTTAGGTCCATTAATTATATAAGGTTTAGTTGGTCAGTTACTTTCATTAGACCAGATCAATATGAAAAAGATTGTGAAAGTTATTTATCCAGTCCCTTTCAATTTGTTCTAAATTGTATTTTATAGAGAGTCAACAATTTTAGGCTGTCTTGTTAAACGGACCAGGGATTTTGTAAACATGATTTTAATGAGCGCCAATTCATATGTCTTAAACCGTATTTGTTATTAAACAGGACTGAAGATTAATGGGATTGTGGATGTTTTCCGGCTATTGATAATACGCTCTCCCAAAACATTGGACAAACTAGCATTACAAGAGGACATGTCAACCGAATTCCTTTTCAGGCTCAAATACTCCGATTAGATTCTTTGACTAAAGATGAAAATGGGGTAGTATGGATGCTACCATTGTATTCTCATATTCGTTTTCGTAATACAACTGAAGAAATAAGAACGGCAAACATCTGGTCAGACATATATTACGATTATAAATTGTAAAATGTGTTCATTATAACTTTGATTAATATTCTAGTGAGAACTGTTTTAACTGCTACCAGGCTTAATTCTCATATAAGGAACCTATTCTACCCGCTTCATATCAAAGTTTCGGTGGTCCGTCCCTTATTCCTATGGTTACCGTGCAAAAATGAACGACGACATATTAAATTATGGTGTTATAACGTCATTTGATGTTTCATTTATGCGCATTTTCTATGTAGTTTTATAATGGCTACGCGGGTTACGGGTCTTGAGGCACAAAGTCCATTTTAGGGTCAACCGATCCCCCCAAAACTATTGCCTTTACAAAAAATAATGGTAAAATGGGATTGTGGGTGTTTTCCAATCAATTGTTATACTGCATGCTAACATAATAACTGTGTTATTTGCAAGTCTTCCATTTTCGCAATCGGTCTTTTCACCGTGATCTGTTTCAGTTGATTTGTCCCTTTGCCTGCTTTGAACAAACGCTCTTGTCAAAATATAGGATTGTTGATGCTTTCCAGCCCTCAACACCGTGCTCCAGGTATAGCTACGCCAGTATTGTCTTTGCACTCATCCCATTTTCCAAAGGCTAGAAACATAAGTTGGATGTCTAGAAACCATAACATCTTTTGACGTTTTTTAAATAGTATTTGGTTGGGCCTATCTCCCACATTTGGAAATCCATGACCAGTCGTTGAAGTTTTAAAGATCCATCAATGAGAGAGTCTCTCCTAAAATTCACAGTCTATCATATATGCCAGGTGTATTACTGTATTGTATTGCACAATTGATGCCACCTAGTCAAAGCAAGCTGAAGTTTAAGTGCAGTGCGTCTCTTTTTTAGGTGCTGAGTAACTCGGGTGCCCTTTTGATATCTTTTTTTGTCCGTCATCGTGCGTTGTGCATTTATGATTAATAAACATTTTTAACTTATTTTTAAAACTGCAAGGCAAATGGTTAATATCTTTGATGTGAAGCATCTATGTAAGGTTGAACGTAATTTGTGAAGTTGATGGCTCTGCCACCCCCGGGGCGCCATAGACGGTGCCAAATATGAAAAAAAACCCTTAAATTAACATGTCCCTTTTACCCGAAAGATGCATCATATTAAATTCGAAAAGAATTTGTCATGTAGTTATAAAAATTTTTAAAGTTTTAAAATTTTCAACTATTAACACACGACACACTACGCACGGCAACGGACGAAAACTAATTGCAATAGGTCACCTGTGTGGCTCAGGTTTTAGTTTTCGAATCTTTTTTAATCTTATCTTGCTTTTTTGTACAATGATAATATAAAATTCATATTCTGATCAATAAATTCGAACAAAAAATGGTATTTTTACAAAGAGGGAAAATATATAAAAAGGTAATGAGAAGAGAATATACACGTAACTGTAATTTGTTTTACGACCTGCAGTTATTTATTGCACGAAACACTATGAAAAATTGTTTTAAGTAAGCGTAACAACATAAAAAGTCCAATTTTATAACTAAATAGACGTCCCTTAGGTGACGGAAATCGTTTTTTGGCTTTAACTGTGTAATAGCATAAAAAGAAACCACCCTTTAAATATCTTCTCTATACAACTTCTTTCAGTATTAGAATAAATTAAGTTGCTTTGCAATATTGGTAAGGGAATCAACTGGTTAGATTCACTTATAATAAATTTTAATAAACAGTTTATTTTTTAAGGTTTTCTTTCTACATATGAGTTTATACTTGACCTTACGTCATTTAAGCTTCAATTAAGTTTAACTTAATTAGAGCTGTTTTTACAAGAGCTTGGACTTCGGGAAGTACGTGACGATCTCTTAAAACATTTTAGCGGTGTCACAATGAATAAAAACACAAAACCAAACTTGTAACATGTTTCGCATATTGTAAGGACTCGTGATCAATAACAGTTTATCCTCTGTCTATAAAAGCAGACCGGTGGTACAAATAAATGAAGTAATTGGCAACATAATGTGAATGCATGTGAATGTTACTGACTGGATAAAGAGATGTTATTGTGCAGTATCGGTGTTATATACTTTATATCGTATTACTATTTGAAAGACATCAACATTTGGGAATTGTTTGATGAAATACGAGCTAACTTGTCTTACAATGAGATAATGCAATATTTGGTGCCACCTGTTTTCGATCAAAAAGTAACAGAAGGAAAACTACAAATTGGTATGTTAGAATGACTAACATAACTTCCTACCTATTCTTTACCTTAGCCCCTAAATCATAAAAGTTTTGTAGTAGCTTTGGCATAAACATAAACATGGAAATTATACCATGCCCAGTTGAGAGTTTTACAAAACTAAAATAGCAAATAAAGAAAGATAAAATTACTTTTTTTTCACCACCATAGTTTAAAATGAATATAAATTAATGAGAATATATTTTTTATTCCAGCACCACTGGCATATTGAAAAGAATCAGTAAAAGAACTACAATTTTTTTTTAATCAAACAATACTTTGTTGCGTTTTGATTTCACTCTTTATTTACACTAAAGAGAATTACAACACAGTAAATTTATTAAAGGACACTGTTTATAATAGAATTTCTGCAAATGTTTCCCACATAAACTAACACATTGACTGATTTAAGGGAGAGGGTGAATTAAGTTTTTATAACTTGTGCCCAATCTTATTGTAATATAAAATGCAATAAAATATGTTCAAATCAGACTGATTCATACTTATAACAAGGTACCTGACAGCATACTTATTTTCATTTGTTGACTTAGTAGTATAAACGTCTGAAAGTTTTAAACAACTAAAATACATATGTCTCACCATGTATAAACCTATTTATTCCAAAATAAGACTACAATTTTTTTTTATCGTGTAAAGCTGATTGAATGAATCAATTATTCTGTTTGAAAGTAGTGTACATAATAATTCACCTTTTTTGGTTGAGAATATAGTTTCTGTTACACATAATCTGTTTGAAGATTGAGTATTTTCAAGATAACAGCTGAGACGACATGCTGAATTAATTATAACATGTGACAGCAACCATTGATTCCTAGTTTTCCTTTATCAAGGCGGAGTTACAAGGATTTTTCTTATTTTTAACGATCTTTCGCAAAGCAATATAAAAAGATGATTAATTCAACTACGATGACACCAGGGATCCGTAAGACAATGGCAAAGATTCAACTGACCACTCTGTTTTCCACAGTTCTTATCATATGTTACTGCAATGCAGCAGTCCTTCCTCCAAAGATCGATGAAAGCTCAGTATCTCCACCGGTACCCACCCCGCCCCCATCAGGGAAGTGTGAATACAATGGAAAATATTATGACCCTGGAGTTATCGAAAAGGAGAAGAATGGTGACTGTGTGTCTGACGTCACCTGTTTGGAAGGCGGTGTGATTTCGATCGGGGACTGTTTGGAAAGAATGGATAAAGGTAGGGCGATCATCATCGGCATATTTACATAAATTATACAAAACGTTGCATTAAAAAGTTGATGTTCTGTTTTATGAGATAAACGTAAAATAAGTATCTTAAAAAAATATAATTATGATTGTCTCACAGTATTTTACTCATTTCAGAAGTTTCTGAGTATTTAAAACGAATAGCTGAAATGTATAAACGTCACGAAACAACACCGAAAATTACCACACCACCTCCTCCCATGTACTGGTAATAAACACAGACACGGCAATAAACTGTCTGAACGATCTGTTTTCTTACTATTTTTCGGCGATGTAAACCGTTGCACCAATACAAATAAGCGAAGTCATCTATTTAAGAACATTACAAATTTTTCAACATTTATTGGTTAACATATTATTGAGTTCATACATATACATGTCAAATATTGTTTGAAACTGATCATATCTGCATGCAGATATACTTACACCTAGAATATTACCCTCTCAAATAAGCATGTCACCTAGATGTCCTTGTTATCAACAGTAAATCTACTTAGATGCTTTTGACTAGTTCAAGAAGCAAGCTGTTTCATCCACATCGTGCTTAACTGTTGTCGTTGTCAGTAATTGACCCACATACAGTCTGGCTGCATGGTTGCAATTATTTTGAGTGGATTGTTGCACCAATGGTCACTCAGCAACAAGGTAAGGTTTGCGGCTTGCATTTTCTCATGAAATTCAAATAATTTTGCCCGTGCCGTTTTATAACTACATTAGGTCAAAGTTCATGATTTCAATTTTCATGTTGATGATATGTAAACAATTTCGTGAAAATATATACATTTTATATATGACTTTTATGGGGGTAACTAGTATTCATGCTTTTTATATCAAGATTCATTTTTATTAATTTCCGATGAACTATCTAAAGATAGAAAATAATGCAACAAAAGTCTTAATTTTGCCTACTATTTTGTAAACGAAAACATCTTATTTAAAAAACTTACAAGCCTACAGACTTCAGGAAAAACGTATCTTAAAATATGTTTAATCTGAACTTTCTAAAACACAATTCAAAACAATATGATGCGGACTTCGTTTTTGTGGAAATTGATAAAATTCTTAACTCTTGAGATTCTTTCATTTAACCTACAAAACTCCACGAAATAAATAAAAAAAAAACTTAAATCAATTATGACCTCATATAAATTTTGACGTCAAAGATGAAAAAGGGTAGTTGGTGTTACGTCACAATGAAAATGTGAGATATCTCCCTGTAAGTGCAAACCTTACCTTAAGTCTGCTAAGAAGGTAACTTAAGTTTTTTTTCTCAAATTGAGCAAAAAACACGACTAAGATTTTTTTTTGTGAAACGCAGAGATTTGAGTTTACTCAAATTTGAGGAAAAAAAACCTCAAATATTTGAGAAAAAATTCAGGTTCAAGTCTAAGATTTGACCTTAGTTTTTTTTTTGTGAAATCGGAGCCAGAATGCTTAACGTATCAAATGCTATATGCTACATTGCTTGTGTTTCTGTATTTGTATATTTGTGCATTTGTGTTACCGTGGCTATTAACGTAGGTTATAACATGTACAGTTACCTGTATTAATCTTTTGGGGCACTATGATATAGTCCCCAATTAACAATTAACTATTTTTTCGTTATCAAAATCTGTTTGTATATGTATGCGTATGTTTGCCAGTCTTTTGATTCTGATCGATTTTTGAAGCAACAATTAATCAACTAAACATGACATTTTTAATGTGAGCAAGGAACAAAGTAATCGATACGTATTTTTCTTTTCCTGTTAACTTTCTAAAGTAAAACTCAAGGTGTACATATTTTCCGGCAAGCAATTAAAGCAATATGAGCTGATATTTTCATGCTGAATTTTTTTTTTTTACGAAAATGTTATTTTCAAGTAAAATGACAAAAATGTCATGGTTTTTAAATTTCTGTTAGCCTAATTTTTGTGGTAAAAGCCATTAAGAAGCCTTAAAGTAAAAATGAATAACTGTCGTCAAGTACAAAAAATAATCTGCTATATACACCTTAGAAGAGAAATCTTTCTACTGACAAAAATTAATGATTTTTTCAAATATTATTTAGCATAAAAGTTTAAGTTAAATGCAGACCTAGCATACTAGCAGGTTTTTGAAGCAAAATAAAATTCTAAAAGATACAGCTCATATTGCTTTAAATATTGTGTATTAAACAGGCAAAAATCACGTGCGTTTTATGAATCGTAAACACGTTGTAGACCGTCATGCTTTGCGACTCATCCATGTATTGGAGAATCTTTTTGAAGTAAATACTGTCATATGTTGAATAATCCTATCCATATAAGGTAGTGTACCCGACCTGTTTAAGGAATAAGGAGCCATTCCTACAGAATGATGTGACATGTTCGTTGGAATGGTGATCAAGATCAATGAAGCCCGAAAGATTTTATGGTAGATTTGATCACTTCCAAGAGTATTTAATCATCTCATATTATTCACAGAATGATTTCTTATCACTTGAACTAAATAGTTTTTACCAATTGCTCAAAAAGATATTAAATCATTAACATTTTTACATTATTGTTTTCATTTCGTATAGTGAAGCAAACCCGCCTTGCAATTTGGTCCTACAATTCGCGAAGAGTTGCATTTTAGGACAAAAAACAAAACAAGGATAACTAGGAGACCTGCATTTTTGTAAATCATCCTCCCACAAAACATTTTGATTTTTGGCCGTTGAAAAGATAAATAAATGTGTAAATAAAATGGCACTTGTTGTGGTAATCTTGCAATAAAATTAATTATTTGCAATATATATATAACATTAAATAAACATAGTTTAGTGCCTGGGTGTTTTTGTCATAGATTAGCGCTTAAGCAATCTTGCTATCTTTGCCCAGCTCGGCTTTTTGTTATAGACTGTCTGTTCTTTGCCCTCTCCTCTGTTTTTCGACATGTTGAAAAAATAATATTCAATCGGAATACATCTAATAAGCTTTTAGTTTGGTTTTATCCTTTTAAACAACGGATTTATGTTTTCCTGTCTTTTATTTTAGACTTTTGGTTTGATAGAGGGAATGAAAGAATAACTTAATAACAATTTACAATTTCTAGACATTACCAAAGGTATAAATAGATAATATTATGAAGTAAACTATTAATATCATGCATGGAATCATAATCAAACAACACACAGAATGCTTCAATTTCGACTTGGTTAACATGGCCCTTTTATGTTGACTCAATACTTTATTGTCATAGAGAGTTGAGCTCTTGTAATTGACAAAGCCAAAGGGACAATTATGAACAAATGAACCAAGTGAATACCAGTTAAGATGAAGTCGGAATTTTGAAGGGATACAAGACGTAATCTTGACACAAATCAAAAGGAAAGAATATGTATTTTATTGACATACCTGACTTATAAATAACGAGAACTATAGCAATTATTAAAAAAAAAAAAATAAGTAAATAAAAAAACAAGCCGTCCGGAACCATGCCAATTCCTGATATAATTTTCTCCTTCCAATTTGCGGTGGGGTAGTGACTCGACACCCTCTCCGATAGACTAGGTGTACATAGGACAGGAAACATTACAACAAAGGGGATGTCATGCACAATAGCACGAATGGAGTGTCAATGTGAGAAACAAGTAAATCTGTGTAAATTATTACTATTTCACACATTAAATACCAATTGTTACTCCTGAGGTACTTTAAAAATACAACTTATTGGCAGGAGAACCATTAATGCATCACTCAAAGGAAGTGGAGGCAATGCTAGCGTCTTCCGATCCAGACACGACGAGATTTAAACTGCCACATCCCACCAACCAGAAGGATGGGGTCGGTAATAGCGCCAACTGAGACCGGGTGTTGGACTTAAATGAGAGAAGAGTTCATTGATGTGATTAACTTTCACTATTCTAATGATGTGACAAAACATAGAATCAGAATTTATATCTGCTTTATACTAATAATGGTTTCAATTAAGAGCACACTGATGGTGGATAAAATTGTTTAATTTGTCATAAAACAGAAACCAAAATACGAAAAAAAGAAACAATCACTTGAAATCAGAGAAAACTATGTTTGAAAGTATCAAATAGTAAAAAAACAACCGAAAAACAAAGAAAGACAACCAACATTATATAGCAGCAATATTTTAACGAAGTATCAATGAATGAATGAATGAATGAATGAATGAATAATGGTATATTTACTATCAAATTGTATATCAACATTAATCACCATAGTTTAATTTTATCTAGGTAAACTGTTTTTACTAATATTTCGGCATAAAAGAACTCAGACCGATTCATTTTTATCACAAAGTACTTTACAGTATACTTATTTTCATTGGTTGAAAATATTCTCACCACGTATGAACCTATTTATTCCAACGTAATACTATTACTTTTTTCTAACCGTTTAAAGCTAATTATATGGAATAATTATTTCGTTTGAAGAAAGTATGTACACAGATGTTTATCTTTGTTCAGAATACAATTTTTTCTGTTACACATAATCTGCTTGATGATGGAGTACTTTTAAGATATCAGCTTAGTTGGCATGCTGAATTAATTATTACATGTGACACAAATCACTGATGCCTCATTTATCTTTTTTAAGGCGGGGTTACAAGTATTTCTCTTTTTTACAACGATTCTTCACAAAGCAATAAAAGGAGATGATTAATTCAACTACGATGATAGCAGGGATCCGGAAGACAATGGCAAAGATTCTGACAACTCTCTCTACCACGTTCCTCATCATCTGTTACTGCAATGCAGGAGTCCTTCCTCCAAAGATCATTCTAGGCTCAATATCTCCATCGGTACCCACCCCGCTCCCATCAGGAAAGTGTGAATACAATGGAAAATATTATGATCCTGGAGTTATCAAAAAGGAGAAGAATGGGGACTGTGTGTCTGACATCACCTGTATGGAAGGCGGTGTGATTTCGATCGGGGACTCGTCCGGCTGTTGGGGAAGTATGGATAAAGGTAGGGGAGATCATTATCGGCTTCAAGCATCACCCTGTGCAGACTTGGCAATGTTTCTGGTCAAAAGTTTTACATTTCAAATTATTTATTGAAAGATATTGCAAATCTATAACTGTAACATTGTGTTTTGCATAAAATAAACAAAACATATACAGAACGTCGTATTAAAAATAAAGTTATATGTCAATTATAAATAAGGTGAAAATGCATATTCTTGTTTGCTAACAAAAGTTACTAATATGCCGTAAATAACAATGCTGAATTCATTAGCGTTACAAGGGTATAGAAATTTAATAAATGAGAAATATGCATTTTCCTGCCAGGCCTTTTGAATATAAATCTATTACGTAATTTATCGATATCTAATTTAGACTAGTATACAAACTGCAATATTGACGTGTCAAGAGGGACGATTACAATTTCTCCTATATAACATAAATTGATGATAACAGAAACAAAGTGTGTAACAATCAGGGACGTATATGCTATCCTGGAACAATGACGCATATATATGTCCTTTCCCATTAGAGCTTTTTTATTCGTATGAGTTTTAGCCTCTTTAAAATGGGCAAGAATAAGGGTATCGTCATTGACAAACGCAAAACACAAAAATACATGATGTCATATTTCCAACAACTGCATTAAGCATAGAAGTATAAAAGTCTTATCTACTGCATAAATTGTTTTGGGCATATACACACCGTGTTATCTATTTCATTTATCCAACAATAACAATATCTGATTTACCGCGGATTTTCACGATAAGTTTGATTAAGTTCTTACTTCATCAATATTCATTAGTAACAGTAAAATTGTTAATTTTTTGTTATTAAAATAAACTATTGCAAGCGTTTTAAGCGTTTTATTTCATACCTTTCGACAGTTTTATTTTAGGCAAAACAAATTTTGTTTTAATTTAGTGTATAGCATTTGAGAAAAACGTAAAAGAATTTTTCCAGCAGAGAAAACAGAATTGCTTAATTACAGTACTAATAAGTAATAAATCATGAAAAGATACTTGTATATGTCATTGTTTTCACTTGGGTATATATTACTTATTTCAGAAGTTGCTGAGCTTTTGAAACGCATAGCTGATATGAGTAAAAATCACGAAACTACGCCCAAAATTACCACACCCCTTCTTTTCATGTACTGGTAACAAACATCGAAACGGCAATAAAATCTCTAATCATATGTTTTATTATTATTTTGGGCAATGCAAACTGTTGCACTAATACGAATAAACAAAGTGATCAATACTAGAACAAACCAATTTCTTTATTTCAACATTTCGATGGTTAACAAATTATTGACTTAATACATGCACAATCAAATATTGTTTGAAAGTTATCCTATCGGCATGCACATTGTACACCTAGCATAATACCATCTCAAATTAGCATGTCACCTAGATGGCCTTGTTATTAACAGTACATCCTTTTAAGATGCTTTTGACTAGTTTAAGAAGCAAGCTGTTGTCATTTTATCCACATCGTGCTTAACTGATGTCAGTTATTGACTCATGCACAATCTGGCTGCATGGTTGAAATTTTTTTCAGTTTATTGTTGCACCAATGGTCACTCGGCAACAAGGTTAAGATTATACATGTACCAATGAAGATAAAAATATTAGAATCAGCGTGTCTTCGATGTACCAGCTGTATGTTTATTTGTCTTCAGTTAACAGTAAAAAAGGAGTGATAAAAAAATCATCAATAGGTAAACAATGGTCTATAGGATGTATCATTGCACTCCATAGCAATTCATTACAAAGGTTTACAAAGGTATAATATGATAAACATACATTACCAGCACTCCCTACCTCCTTCTGAGGACTCCTGGCCACGGTCCCAGTCATAAACGGCGGCAGATGGTGACATGTTGATGGATGATGACAGAGGCGCTCTCTGTCTAGCTGTCAGCCTCAGACTCAAAATGGAAGTTATCAGCAACATGTTTTGCATAGTATGAAATGAGTATGAATATTGATATTTATGTCAGTCTATAATTTATTAATTTACAAAGTTAATTGCCTTTGGTATATCACCATTGCATACTAAGTAACTTCTGTCGTGTCCCTTAAAGCTTAATGAATTAAAATTTTTAACTTCATGATGTAAGATAGCTTAAATAATCAAGGCACTATTTAACCTTTAGAAAAAAAATTAAACATTTTTAAATAAAAAAGCTTATGGACACACTGCTACTCACACAAACAAACAAAATAGATGCATATTAATTCACGCATAAGAACATTCGTTTTCTCCAAATAAAGATATATTAAGTCAAAAGAAAAATCGAATTATGAGCAAAAGAAGATAAAAAAAGAATTCTATTTAATTAAACAATTGAATAATGGATACAGGGAGTACATGTGTTTAATGTTCATAATAAAAAGCTTTTCTTGCTTTTTGACAAAATTTTATTTCAGCTGAAGAGCGAGCTGGAAAAACATTTAATACAAATGTATAAAATGTAATCATTGAAGTTGAATGCTATAATACTCTCGATACAAGTATATTCAGGTTACTGTAAATAACGTGAACTGATTACTTTTCTTAAAAGAATAATCAAATTCTTAAAAAATAAACAAATTCTTAAAGAATACTAGTAATCAAATTCTCTGCCATACTAGCATACAAATGATTGTAACGATCAATAACATTAATATTACTCTGAAAGACACTCTCTAAATATGCCAAAAAAAACCCACCGAAATTATTATCAGATTAACAGTAAATTGTAAAGCGACGGTCGCAATCTCCCATGTAAACGCGAACAATTCTGGCAAATGGTCAAATGTTACACATGTGTTTTAAAAAGTCTAATTTAGCAAGTTTTGCAATTAAAACATATGCTAAAACAACTTTACAAAACTAAATAGTTTGTTAAACATCTACAACATCCAAAGCTTTTGTTGATAAGCTAAATTAGGAAAACTAGATCAACAAAAAATTCTAATCCTGGCACATTTTCCTTGAATTCATTAAAATGGTACAGAATTTGATTATAATTGTTTGCAATTTTAAAACATATATAACCCTAAAAAACTAACTTGTTAAATTTTTGTTTGTTCAAAAGATATAATGAGAATCTGTTTGTGCCGATTGTTTGAAATACTTTTTATATTAATTATGATTATGTCACATTATGTTAAAGCTTGACACGTTACCCACTATTGTTATGTCGATAAGATTAAACACGTATTTTGCGCATTAATGCAGCAAAAATATTTTGATTAGACGTTATTGACGAAAATGTCTTCGATTTTTAATATTTTAATCAAAGTATGTTCACCTCGGTAAGATTTATTGGACCAACAGCTGCTGTTCTCTTCATGATAACAGAGGACGTATTCTAAAAGCTTTCAAAACTGTCAGTCATGTGGACGGCACATGTTATAAATAACACCAACAAGGAAAGTCAGCTTAAGACTTGCATAATATACTGGAGAAATGAAAACCTACGTTATTTTTGTGATTCTTGTGATTCACTGCTACTCAGTATCCGCAGTAACTTTACCGTTCCCTCTTGGCCCCCAGGGCTGTGAATACCAGGGGGAACTATTCGCTCCAGGAGATTCGATTCCAGGTCTTTTTAGCCGGGATGGAGACCGCTGTTCCGGAGCTACCTGCACTGAGACGGGGAGGGGACAGTATATGATGATAAACTGGGAAAGTCCGGATTGTCCAACAGAAAGACCGAAAGCCAACAAACCTTAAATTCTTATAAACTATTCGAAAGGTAAATATTCGCATTTAGTTTCAGTCAGTCTCAAACACATAGTAAAATTGATTTATTTTAAATGATGAATAAAAAAAAGATAAGGCCAGATCGTCATTTCATTTCAGAACTTAATCGCCAAATAAAGTCAGTATGGCATATTTAACAGAGGCTAGAACAAATTAAGTGTCAATATTATCATTCATTATAAATTATGGTTATTTATAGTTATGTTTGCTTCAACAACCTTTTATTAAAACATTTTAAAAGCAAATAAACACTGAATTGTTGATTAATATTTGTCTCAGTTTTCATTGTGTTCAAGGTTACATAAAGTCGTAACATAACATATTCTTTATTCATGAGCGGAACGTAAGAAAAATTAATGAGCGAGTTAAAATAGTTTGAGAAGGTTTTTTTCAGCTTTTTCATGTCAAAGCATGCATAAACATTTTATTTCCAAGTTTTGTTATGTAATTACACTAAATAAAAAATAAACAACAGCGACGTTCTTTCTTCTCATTTTCACACATAGAAAATAGATTTTTAAAACAAACCTCCTCTCGACTTTTTTGCTGGCAGTGAAAAAAATGGTAGTTAATTGTTTTTCTTCTCATTTTTAAAGCATCTTATCGCTACCAACCCATCCACCCACCACGCAATGAAAAATTTGTTAACTGGACGACTTTCTTTTACCCTTTTCGAAATTTACTTCTTATTGTTCTGAGAATATGTATTATTAGCAACAAGAGTAACTTACCATCAACTAAAAAGCATGAATAAGAAGAGCGAAGGAAAATAAGCGTTACCATAAATACCGAGCGCTACAATTTTTTAATGATCGTTAAGTTAGAACAATTTCTGCATGAAAAGTATACAAAAAGGTATACAGAAATTCTGTTAAAGAGAAATTTTATACTTCTCTTAATCAAAAAAAACTTTAAACTGTATAGATCCATTACATTGTGATGATATAGTGGTTAAAGCTTGTAAATATATTGTACACAATGCAAAACTATTGATGTTGACTTCAAACTCCCTTGTTTTTCAGATGCATATACTTGTATATTGGAGGGAAATCACCGACCAGATGTATTGATTGTAGAAGTTACGATATGATGTACAAATTAATCGTATATTTGGAGAAAATAAACACTTATTTTTATTAAAATACGGATCTTTGATCCGATTTTAAAGTCGCTTTGGTTTAAAAAAATGTATATTAATACAAATAGTTTCTAAAGGAAAGGATTGAAAACGAGTTTATATTAAATTATATGTCTTTCATTGATGGAACATGTAATAATTGTCAAGAAATTATAACCGATACAAAATAATAAAGTCGAATAAATGCATAAAAAATATCCCTTTAATATAGATAGATTTATGACTGCAGAAACATGAAGAAGACAAAAAGCTTCTATCTCATATTATGAGTTTGCTCGAATCTAAAGAGTAATAGAATATATGATGCGTTTAAGAAAACATGTATGAAATTAGCAAACGTTAATTCTACCATGTGAGTAAAGAAAAAGCGAAAATATTTAATCTTTTATTTGATAAGAAACACATGACATGTTTCTTGTCTGCTGTTTTGATCATTGTAATGGTCACTGTTACGTGCATTATCTTAATCAATAAATATCAATATAATTATACCCGCACTTTCTAAAGAAAGTTCGGGTATATTGTTGTTACCCTGTCCCGTCCGTCCGTCTGTCACGTTTTACTTTCTCAAACTGCTCTTACATCTTATAAACCAGCAAACTGAACTCTTGGAGTTTGATTTGGGGTATCATGTTGTTTTGTAAAAAGGTTTCAAAAATTCTCTGTTAGTCCTGGGGGTCAAATAATTGGTAAAAAATGACGTTTTTCACAAAAAACCTTCTTCCTCGAACTCCTCCTACATTTTCAACAGTAGACAAATCATCTTTTGGAATATCTTTTAAGGTATCCTATAGATGCGCAATAAGGTTTCGAAATTTCAATTTTGTCCTGGGGTCATTTAATGGCTGAAAAATGACGTTTTGTTTGTTTGTTTTGTTTTTTTTTTTTACAAAAAAACCGGTTTCAAAAACGTCATTTTTTTTGGGCAGTAGCCAAATGATCTTCTAGAATATGATTGGGGGTGTCATATTGAGGTGTGATCAGGTTCCAGAATTTTTTTTTTATTAAGGGGATCAGTGGGCAACAAAACATGACGTTTTTTTGTAAAAAAAAGTATGGTTCCCAGAACTCCTCTTACAACTTTTGGAGTAGCTACGTCATCTCTTGGGATATAATTGGGGTTGTCCTATAGATGTGCAATAAGGTTTTAAAAATTTAAATTTCATCCAGGGAGTCAAATAGTAGCAGAAAATTGACGTTTATCACTAAAAACAAAAACATAGATCCAAGAGCTCCTCTTATGATTTAATGGATAGACACATCATATCTTGGGATATGATAGGGACTGTTCTATAGATGTGTAGTAAGGTTTTAAAAATTTAAATTTCATCCAGGGAGTCAAATAGTAGCAGAAAATTGACGTTTATCACTTCAAAAAAACATAGATCCTAGAACTCCTTTTATGATTTAATGGATAGACACATCATATCTTGGGATATGATAGCAACCGTTCCATAGATGTGCATTACGGTTTTGAAAAATTAAATTTAACCCTGAGGCCCATTACCTACATACCTTTTGATGCCCTTTAAGGATCAAGAATATATATGGTTAAGGGGTGGGGATCTCAACCGTTTTCGAGATATTCGTGTACTTCCTGTTCGAGGGGGGTCATGACCAACCCCGGGGCCCATGACCTACACACTGTTTGATGCCCCTTGACACAAGGAACAAGAATATATATGGTTTAAGGGTGGGGATCTCAACTGTTTTGAAGATATTAAAGGACTTTCTGTTTGAGGGGGTCAGGACCACCCACAGAGCCCATGACCTACATAACATTTGATGCCCCTTGACGTCAGAAGCATGAATATATATGGTTTAGGGGTCATGATTATAACAGTTTCTGAGATATATGGTAATTTCAAATTCCTGGGGGGTGGGGATGACCCCGGGGGTCAGATCTAATAAACCCTATATATTGCCAGTAACAGTCAGTATATGAATATTAAAACCCTATATTATTATCTTTGTCCGTTTTCAAGTTACCATTTACAATAGAGTCTACGATTCTTCCTACAAGGTCAATGTTAGACCCCACACCCTTTTGACCCCCCCCCCCCCCCCCCCGAAAAGTGGTTGTCTAACCCAAAATGAGAAAAATCAAACCAGGATGTACAACTAGATATGCAGGCCTATCATGTCCTAGAGTTTTGAACAATTCTGTTCAGCCATCTCTGAGACACAAGTTCAGAGCGGGAAAGAAGAAAAAGAAGAAGACGAAGAATAATAATACATGTCTTAAGAACCATACAAAAACAATAAGTCTCAAAATTTCATTCGGGAGACTTAATAATAAAGATTAAATAGAGATAGGATCATCAAACATCAATAATTTAAAGATAATTGACAATTTCTGATTCTAAGGGGGTCAGGATGACCCCTTAGGGTCATGACTTACATGCCATAATGATCTGATTTGCCCTTGACCTAAGGAGGAATAATATCTTTGGATTAAGGGGATCTCAGTGTTTTTAATGATATTTGATAATTTCAGGAAGAACAATATATATATATATATATATATATATATATATATATATATATATATATATATATATATATATATATATATATATATATATATATATATATATATATATATATATATATATATATGAAATGCCTTGAACAAAGAAACAATAATATAATATGTACATGATATATGATTCAATTTAAGAACCCAGATATAGATCAGTCATCTATGTTTTGTAATACTTCCTATGTATATATACATGTGTTAGTTTGTGTTTTGTTCTATACTATTCATGTTCATGACTGTATTATGGCTTAGTCTTATTTGAAATTACATTAAAAAAAATTGTCAAATATATGACTTGGAACCCCCACCCCCAAACAAACTCAAATATAAACTGCTCCCCCCCTTAATTGTCGAATGATCTATTAAAATCAAAATATAATTTGGGTGTCTAAAAACTTTGATAAACTGGTAAAAAATGTTATTCTTAAAAAAATTACATTACACCTTGCAATAATTGACAAATGATCTATTGAGATATGATCAGAGGTCATATTTCTACCTTGGGATCAATAACTAGTATTCATTGACAAGTTAAAATTAATAACAATAAATGATTCAAATTATAAATGTTTATACTCCACATTCACTCCCCCCCTTTCTAACCTGGTTCTAAAGATTCAGTCTTTTTAATACATTCTTATATGTGTGCAGTAGCAAATTTTAAATCATTTCTTGATTGCTTTTTCTCTCCTGATGCACATTAACATTTTGAAAATTGCTTAATTCAATGTTTAAGATTTATCAACAAATTGTTATATGCATGTGTTTTCGCCTATTTGGGGTAATTGTAAAGTCCTAAACAAAGCATGCAGTGACATCATTAGGCTAGAAATTACCCACATGGATCAAACACTACTGTAACATATGAATAAGATAAAATACTTTATTATTTCTAGTTCTAGAATGTCAGGGTGTCTCACTTAGGGGGCATAATCTATATACAATTTTACGCGCAATGACACAAAGAGCAAGAATAAATTATATGGTTTAGGGATGAGGATCTCAAATCTCAGAAGTTAACAAAATATACAGTGTATCATCATTTCCTATTTCTTAAAGGTGGGGGGGGGGGGGTTAAAGACAACACCTGGGGGTCATTAATGTACTTTACACCATTTGATGCATCATAATGACGTTAGAAGATATTTTGTAATTCCTGTTTCGTGCTGTCAGAACAGTCCCATAAGGTCATGACCTACATTGTATTTGATGCATTATAATACATTAAGAAAAAAAACTCCTTCCTTCCTTCCTATTATAACTCATATAAAAATGATAAGTGTCTACACTTACTTACATGTAATACACAAATTTAATAAGATATTGTTGGTCAAGATGGGGTCAACTCAATAGTGCTAGTCTGACAATTAAATGAAAAAAATAACTTTTGCAACTTAAATGACAGAAACTTTACAAATGCGATAGGATAGGTAACAATGATAAGCTTATTTAAATATTAAAAGATGATGATACAGTATGCTGTCAAAAGATCACATTTAGAAAGTGAAAGTAGAACTTATGTATGTTAGCTGGAATCTCATTATATTGTGCTACTGCTACCACATATGTATTATGCTTACCTATATTGGTCAACATCATAATGATAATCCAATTAAAACACAATAATAAATTCCTTTAGCTGATCTTAACTAATCCTTTTCTGCATATGGAAAACACAGACATGTATGTATACACGTGAACCCATCTTATCGAAGAGCTGGGTAAAACTAGTACCCGCTAATGAGACCTGCAGACCTGTTTTGTGTACGTAACTTCAGACAAATATCAGTTATTTGTACATGCATGTACTTTTATGACCTATTCTTCAAATCCACTTGCACTATTTTATTAGGTAAATAACAGCTTTAAGGTGGTGCATGACACCTGCATATTGTGATCGATGTATACTTCCTATTGAGATAAACAATAAAGTATATTAAATATTAATTAAATATTTACCCCCCCCCCCCCCCAATAATGTTATTTAACATTGAAGCGCAATGGGTTAGAGCGTTTACATGTCTGTAAGAGCATTGGGGTCCAAGGTGTATTTTTGGTAATTTTACAAATGATATAAATGAATTTTCATATGGGGGGGGGGGGGGGGGGGTCTGGACCCCTCACTCCCACCCCTTCTTTAAATCTGTGCACACGATAATGTAGGCACACAGAAGCAAATCTAAAACCGGCAACCGCCACGGGGAGGGGGCATAATTTATTTTCAATTTTGTTTGTAATAAATATGTAGACCGTTATACTTTCTATGACATGAAATGTTAAGATTATTGATTAACTGAAAATTCACTGCAAACAGTTCAACCCCAAATTGCACATAAAGTGCTGCCCATGTATATTATCATATGGGAAGGGATCTCATCTTTCAGTTATGAAAATTATAATTTTTAAATGTATTACCGGAGTTTGCATGTGGCCTTCATTTTTAATTAAACTGGTACAAAACAGTGTTATTTAGGGGCAAACACTTGGTGTGGGTATTACTGTCTAATGACAGCATCTAGTTTTTATTTTCCTTGTCGATGTCAAAATATTGCGTTTTATTACATACTTAGTAATAAATACAGGTTTCTTGCACATGTGATACAGATGACATCACAAAATCCGTATTGGCCTCCGGGGCTGATACAGGTTATCAGCCCTCCAGGGCTGATACGGATCCGTATCACACCCCTTGCGGAACTCCTCTGCCTTTTTTTGCTTCGGCATTTTTGCATGTTTACAGACGAAAAATAAAACATTTCCAGTTACAGTCGACATTTTTAAGTGCAGTTGAAAATTTCAAATGCTAGCAAATGTTTTAAAGCAGTAAACTTTTAAAACCTGATGAAATTCCGTCCTGTAGCTTCATGTTTGTTAAAACAAGAACTCATATTTTTATTAAATACGTGTACATGTCCATACTTTTTTCAAATGATATGAATAATCAATTTGTTCAAGTTGATGGGTTTTCTTTTTAAATATATTACTAAGTATGTAATAAATATAATAATAGATACCCTTTTCCCTCGACCAATATCAACCCTCGGGCTGATATTGGAGTCTCGGGCTGATACAAGCTGTGATATGGAAAAGGGTATGTATTATTTTCTATATATCCTCTATCCAAATCACAAATCAAACACAAAGTCCATGCTAAACTGTGATGAATGCTTCTCGGTTTATAAAGCGTAAACTGCACAAACCATTTTATATCGTATAAAACAAATAAATATTGAATTCATTGCTTAATGCATAAATGCAGTATGAAATGTAAATGTATAGAAAAATATTTTTAGAAAACACATTATCTCAAGTACTGTGTGAGCTACCTAACAAGGCGGAGTTTGAATTTTTAAGACGTATACGAGTAACATAAGCAAGGTAAATAGTTTTATAGACATACCCGGCTTATAAAACAAACGAACTGCTGTGCTACTTCACCCAACAAACAAATTAAACTAGAACCATGTAGGGCACTTTCCTTTCAACATCATTTACGGTTTGCTGTTGGAAGACAGTTTCCTCGGTTAAAGGCAAGTGCTAATATTGTTAAAAACATAAAACTTGGATGCAATTTACACATATACAAATAGTCACCATTTAATCAATGTGTATTGTGGACCAAATTGTCTTCTGTCCCAATTTAATCCCAAAGCTGTTTAAGCTGTATGGGGATTTTTTCTTGCATGATGCTCCCGAATATAAATCTTATTAAATAAATTTGTTCTTCTGTATAACATAAAAACTTGAGTGTAAATTATTTTTGCAACCAAATATACATTTGGTATACATGGGAAAAAATCGTCGGATACTGACAACCAGTCTCCTATTCCCTTACCAACAACAGGTTTGTCCACTGATATGTCTCTTTCTCATGTGGTACATTGTGTATATGATTTTTGAAATATCGTTATTGTTTTGATGTAATAACTATGTTGAATAAAATTTGTTTCCTATTATTTTGTGGTCAAATGCTGTCGGCAAAAATCTCTCTTTTACTTTTGTCAAAAAGCTACAGTCACAGTGTATGCTGAAAACCATTCACTTAATATCGCCAAATTCTAAATAAAATTTCCTTTGTATTATTTCATAATGGACAAATTGTATGATATTATAATAGATGTTTTTAGTTTTATCCCTTCGTGCAACTTGTTGCGGAGGAGATACATTGTTTCTTGTTGGGTGTGTTTGGGGGTGTGTTTGTGTTAAATGCAACAGTTTGAAACTGTAGATTCCCAACTTCAAGTTGATTTATGTCTTAATAGTGAAGAGTTGATGCATTTCATTTTATGTACGAGTTAATAATAGAACACATTCAAAGGATTCACTGTAATGTTGTGACATATTTTAAGGAAAACATTTAGATGCACGTCTTGTTCATGTTTTTTACCCTCTTTTTTCCCTTTAACGGGAGCCTAAATTTTCTGAATTAATAAACTGTCGGACGAGACACATTTTAAAACAAAAGTGGTCATATACTCTCTAAACCATGGTCTATCATTTGGTTTATATGGATTTTGTTTTACGAAATTGCATTTTAAGCGGATGCAACAATGCCACCACGGCACTGGCATAATTACTTGTATCCGACTGTTTTATTTTCATTAAAAAATGATTCATTTAAATTGATTTCCTCGTATATCTTTTAATTTTGATCTTAGAAAGCATGTGAATAAAGGATATGTAACAACTAAAACGATATAGCACAGACATAAACCCGTTTTGTTGTTTATACCAGACAACTGTCTAAAGAACGACCCCAAATGATTTATTTATCAAAAATATGTTGACATTAAATGGATTTGGAATAAACAAAAAAGAAAGGCATACTGTGTCTGATAAACTATTTTTGTTCTGTTGCATTATATAGAAATCCTTTCACAACCATAAAACAAGCTTGTGTTTGTCAAAACGCTATATAAACAAGCATCCGAGAGTATTGCATAAGCAATACACGTCCCCTACCGGTTTGTAGAAATTTATGAAAACAATGCACTGTTATGCAGAATATCATTTCTTACCGTCTTCTGTACCCCCAACAGACCAACCCGATAACGAACCCGATTGTAATAATACAACAACAAAAAAACCTGCCGATTAAATTTACAACACAATGCTTGACACTATTTCACAGAACTTATTTGTTTGTTAGAAACAATAAAAGGAATGGTCCAAGTAATGCACGATATTATTACTTACTACATACCTTCCTCGTTTATTCAATACACACCGAGCCCGATAACGAACCCGAACATTAAGAAATTGGAATATAAAAAATAAATTTTCTCGAAAATATGTCAACCAGACACTAAAAAAGTGTAAACTTGATCTGTAGTTTGGACAAGCTAGAGTGGCGTTTTAAAGGGACTATTGAATGAAAATCGTCTTAATCAAGAGATATTTCTGAATATCGAATGAATTAGGAAAATATGCGGCAATAATATCCTAGTACAGACTAAAGTGAATTAATTCCACGAGCATAGATCTACATGGAATACCAAAGTAAATAAGATAGGTAAAAAGTTAGATGCTAGTAACTGGCTACTAGAAATAAGAATAGCTAGCTCATAATAGCAGGCTACTTCTAGCCCGCTACTATTTTTTAACAATTACATTAATTCATATAATATAGTATGAAGATATAATATATATATTATACTATTGTTGTTAATATAACTGTTTTTGCAAGTCTAATGTTATTCAATACAATTACTTAATTAATTTCATTAGCTACCAATGCCTTTCTTAATATATATATATATATATATATATATATATATATATATATATATATATATATATATATATATATATATATATATATATATATATATATATATATATATATATATATATATATATAAACACAATAAAATCCAACGGTACTAAGTGTAGAAACCCACGATGCAGGACCTGTGACCATATTACAGAGGGATCTAAGTAAGACTACAGCGGAAAAGAATTCATCGTAAAGACGGACATGTCGTGTGACACCAAGAATGTTTTATATGTAATAACATGTCCAGGCTGCAACGAGTACTATATTGGGGAAACAAGCAATCCACTTCGGGCCCGTGTGCGTGTGCATAAACAACACATAAACACCCCGGGATATCGACAGATACCGCTTTAGTGAGCATTTAGATACTTGCGGCAATAAACAGTTTAAAATATTTCCATTTTACAAACTGTTGAGTGACAGTATGTTCAAAGAAGAGAAAAAGAAAACCATTTCATCCGTATTTTTAAACCCAAATTGAACGGTCTGTAATAATAATGTATTGAATTGTACATTATCTACTATGTTACATATTACATTTTTTCCGCTAAATCTAGCTATGACGTCATAATAGACATTGCCGTTCAACGTTCAAGTTTTTTGACGTCACGTTACTATGTTACCATTATATAGCTTCTGAAGATTTTAAAATGAAAGCGCTTAAGGTCAAGATCTAGTAAATGAAAAATGCCTACAGGTTTATGAAATTCAAGATATAAATTCTTTTTATGATGCTTCATAATAATATCTTTGTTTTATAGGGTGTACCGGGGCTTAAACTTTGGGTAAACACAATGAAAAATCATGTTTTAAACAACCATTTTCTGTGAAATATGATGGATAAAAGTAACAAATCTCAGAGTTTTGTCCAATTTTGACAAATGAAATATATCTAGAATGCCTACAATCTCTCCAAAAACGGCATTAAACAAGCTCTTTACCTCCTCTTTAAAATGATGTCAAATTGAATATAGGTACCGGGATTACTTTTCCCATGATAATATATAGAATATCCAAATATTGTTTTATTTTCTACATAATTCCTTGAAAGCCGTAAAATACGGGAAAAGATTCATCAAGTCAATTATGACGTCATAATGGTTTTAGCACCAAAAACACAGTCTGGAATCATTTACTAGATCTTGACCTTAACGTAGGTCGCGGGTTTGCTGACGTCACAATAGGTATCGACGTAAAGAGTTGACCATCATAGTAAACTCATAATTTTATTTTAAATGACAAATGAGATATTTAGAAGTATAAAAGAAAATATTTTTAAAAGCTTATATGCGGTATATGACTTTTTATACAAAGATTTATCATATCAAGTGCTGAAAATTTAAAGATGTCACATACATTGTCACATTTTGTTTTATAAAGATAAAGAATGAGTGTGCGTTAGAATTCTTCCATTTAAAGTCATGTTTTAAAATAGAATGTATGCATTAACCTTGCTTTTTTTTTTTACAATTATAACTTCCGTAATTTGTACTACCAATTAAACTCTTAAATTTCTTTTGGCTTGAGATAACTGTTTTATTCGATTACTTACTTATAATGTCAGTAGTTGCCTGGCATTTTATTTTTGCATTGATAGACTCAGAGTTTCATTAAAACAAAAATAGCAATTTTCTGTATCTTTACAACCTTACATTAATTGCATTTGATAACATTCACAATAATGTCTAATAAGCATTTACATGTTCTAAACTGTGTTAAACAGCTAGTCTTGTCAATAAATGCATTTCAATTTTGGTGTTCTAAGAAGTAAGGAAATGATGACGTCAGGCTAACGTCGTAATGAAAATGTAAGGTTTTCAGAAATCTTTTAAATCTTTAAAGTTTTTTTGCCAAAAATTGGCCGGGAACACATACTGATATTTTTTTATGAATTGATTCATAATTATCTCCTCTGTTTTTGTGTTGAGTATGATTAATTTCGTCTGAATCGTTTAAAAGTTTGGAGCATAGTTTTGTAATGCGTTTCTCGGTTAAAATGTGCATTTTACTATATATTTCATTGAAATGGCGTTGCTTGATTTTATCAATGACACTGTATTTGAAACACAATAACATTATTACCGCGCAGACGACTCTTAAATAAATTTTAGAAATAAAACTATAAAACCTATGGATCACGTGGACAAATTTTCAAGGTAGGTTTTCTCACAAGCAGGTAAACCCGCGAGCTACCTTAAGCTATATTGAACGTTTTTCGTGTTTTCTTATTTTACTTGAGGAATGAATTTAATTTGGGGCAGTTTACGCTTTATAAACCGCGAAGCGCTTTATAAAAAAGCGTTATCCCCGAGTACCCAAACTCCGTCACCATAAGCAGAAAACCTCCCGCGTTTCTCTGTAAATTATTTTTGGTTGATTTTATCATTTGCAACCACTAAATATAATCTGAAACAATATGATTTATAAAATTATTAACAAAAATATTTTTTATTTTTATTCAAATATGCCCTCTGAATACGACGTTTATCACGCGTGCCTATTATATCTTATGAACCTAACTCCGTCACCCACATGCTCTATGATATGGCAGGGAATGAAGACACATTAACAATTTGGTTAAAACTCCATTCGTATTTAGGCCATGTTATAATAAGTAAAAGTGGAGCATACAATTTAAATTGTATTTAATTTCATCGAAATGAAATGATCGCCAGAATAAAAAATGGGTCCATGTAACAACAATAACAATGGCCTTTTCAGAATGTATGGATGCCGTTTGATTTATGTCCTTACATATTTCAAATATTTCATATCATTAATTAATATATTACTTATTATATTATTTATTTATTACATTTTTAGAAATGTAGCATATTCTAAATAGCGATATACCGGATATACAACACTATATCAACACTGTCCTTAGGAAATTTGGAGATATAATCAATGAATTTATCAAGGTTCTGGTTTCTATCTCGAGGGGGAACGAAATTGCTGGGGTTTGAAACGATGGATTCATCAATGCATTCCTCGTCTAGGAAAAACTCTGCTAATCTTAATCTTCTACAAAATGCTTCAATGTCGTTTGTCATTTCCTCTGTATTATTTCTACGTGGGGTCGGGGTAAATTTAAGCCCCTTTTCAAGAACTTCAATTTGTTTTTCTGTAAGTGTTTCATCAGACAAGTTTATAACTTTAACGTCTCCTTGATTAGCAGAAGTTGAACTTTTTTTCGCTACGTAATTTGGTGTTGCCTTGGGCCGAACTCTAAAAAAGAACTCTTAGCAATTGGAAATTTGCTTTGATGACTTACATACCGATGAGGCCTTTCATGAAATGGAATTCTTGGTCTTCTGCTGTAGGAATTACCAAATTTCTTCGAGAAACAGCTCTGAAAATTACCCCAATAGAATCAACTTTAATAACGGTCAAAATCGCAATTCAAAAGATCAAAACAGACCTACAATCAACACATTCAAGGGATTTGGTAATTCCTACAGCAGAAGACCAAGAATTCCATTTCAAGAGTTTTTCCTAGACGAGGAATGCATTGATGAATCCATCGTTTCAAACCCCAGCAATTTCGTTCCCCCTCGAGATAGAAACCAGAACCTTGATAAATTCATTGATTATATCTCCAAATTTCCTAAGGACAGTGTTGATAGAAAAAAACCATTTGATAATACAGGAAGATCAGACTGGGAGGCTATTGAAAACTTAAAGAAGGACAAAAATATTATCATAAAAGAAGCTGACAAAGGCAATGCAGTAATTATAATGGACAGGGATCATTATAAGCACCTGTGTCTTTCCATATTAGAAAATGAACTTTACTATGAAAAACAAGCCAATCACCAGTCTAAAAATGTTATGAACAAACTAAGTAAAATTATAGAGGAATATGGACAAGAACTAACAAAAAAGGAAATACATTACTTGTTATCTTTTGATGTTAAGACAAGCAACTTTTACGGATTACCGAAGGTTCATAAAAGTCAGATTATCAACAACTTGTGTAAAGAATCATTCTCTTCATATGTATGTGTTTCAAAACCTGAGGATTTAAAACTGCGACCCATAGTTGCAGGACCATCTTGTGAGACGCATAGGATCAGCAATTTATTGGATTTATTATTAAAACCGTACGTGTCCAAAGTTAAAAGCTATATTAGAGATACCGTTGATTTTTTAAATTCCAATCCTTAGAACGTTCAACCAGATGCCACTCTAGTATCATTTGATGTGACCAACCTCTATTCTAACATCCCACATGAACTCGGACTAGAAGCTATTGAACACTGGATCGACAAATTTCCAGACCTACTCCATGACCGTTTCACCAAGCCTTTCATTTTACAAAGTTTAAAATTCATTCTGGAACACAATTTCATGAATTTTGATGGGATAACATATAAACAAAAACTTGGAACAGCTATGGGAACTAAAGTTGCCCCAACCTATGCTAGGATTTCTGGAGGAAAAGCTATATAAAAACCTGGAGGACCAATTTAGTGTTGAATTTAAAACTTTCATACAACAATCATGGAAAAGATTTTAGGACGACTGTTTTATAATTTGGACTAAAACCAAGGATGAATTAAATAAGTTTTACAATATTTTAAACAATTTAAACAACCATTTGAAATTTACAATGGACTGTAGCGAACAAAAACTCCCATTTCTTGATGTTATGATCATAAAAAGAGAGGAAAAAATTATTACTGATATATATTCCATAGGCGTCGGAACCGGGGGGCTAGGAGGGGCCTAGCCCCCCCCCCCCACACTTTTTTTGCAAAGTTATACCTAACGATTAGAAACATAGCAGGATAGAGGGTTCAGCCCCCCCCCCCCCCACTTTTTCCTCGCAGGAAAGATTATTGTTATTGAGAAGTTGGATTCAGAAGCATACTAGCTGCCCCCCCCCCCCCCCCCCGGATTAGGAAGTTCATGATTTTGGGGAAAAAATTTGGGTAAGTTAATTTTTTTTTTTGGAAGTATAGTATACTCCCCCCCCCCCCCCCCCCCCCCCCCCCCCCCCCCCCCCCCACGGATTAGGATTTCCATGATTTTGGGAATTACTTTTTTCTCAATATTTCTGAGGATTAGTTTAGCCCCCCCACTTTCAATTTGCTTCCGACGCCAGTGTATTATAAACCTACGGACACCAAACAATACCTTGTTTATGATTCGTGCCATCCAAAACACATTAAGAACAAAATACCTTATAATTTAGCCAGGCGCCTTTGTACTATAATATCGGACAAAAATCTTCTAAATTCCAGACTAAGTGAACTACGCTACCTGCTACAACAAAGGAACTACCCCAAATCACTAGTGGAACATGGAATAAAAAAAAGCCACATGCCATGATAGAAATGAACTACTACAGATAAAAGATAAATCAGAAAAATGTGTTATTCCATACGTTTCAACACACAACCCGAAAAATCAAGAGTTTTACCAAATTATAAAAAGCAACCTTCAACTTTTAGAACGTGACAAAAAAATGAAAGAAGTCTTAAACAAATTTCAGATCATTAAAAGTAAACGACAAAGTCCGTCTCTGAAAAAGATTTTAACCCGTGCCAAATTTGAAAATATCGAAGAAACACCAGATGTCCGTAAATGCCAGAAGCCAAGATGTGCCACCTGCCCTTACCTACAAGAAGGCCACCAGTTCGAGTTCAAAAACGGCAGAAATTTTAATATACATTCCTCTATTACATGTGAAAGTTCTAATCTAATCTACGTCATAACATGTGCAGGATGTGGAGAAAACTATATTGGTCAAACCGGGGATACCCTCAGACATCGAATGACCGTCCACCGACAACAAATTCGTGAAACAAAATACCAGTGCACGGCTGTTAGCGGACATCTCAGAAACTGTGCCAAGAACATTTTTCCCAACTTTACAGTGTGTCCTATCTATAAATTTTATAAAATAACAACCGAAAAAGAGCGTGAAACAAAAGAAAAACATTTCATTTCATTATATAAACCAAAACTGAATGCATTATAATTATGAATGTTTGAATATATTTTATATTTTTCTTGTACAATTATAGAATATTTGAATATATTATATGTTTTTCCCGTACTATTACAAAACGCTTATACTATGACGTCATAATGAACTCTGAAAAGCGCAACATATACTTGATGTTATATGACGTCACAATGATCATTTGAAATGTATGTACTTATGTATCTATGGTGATTGTTCAAAACTCCTGAAGATTATAATGAAACCGGTAGAGTTTTGAATCGGCTTTCTGTTATTTTTTATTATTTAATACTTGTGTGGATTAACTTTACTCATTTTGGATTATATATATATATATATAGATATAGTTTTAACGACTGTAAAACGTCTGAAGATTTTTAACAATGAAAGCGCTTATGTTTTGCAGTTAGTGTTGCTTTTTTTCTTTTATTATATTTTTACCGGACACTGAGAAAATACTTTTGTGATTTGGATATATATATATATATATATATATATATATATATATATATATATATATATATATATATATATATATATATATATATATATATTATTATTTTTTTTTCTCGCATTATCACCGGTGTGAGATCGGTTTGTCCGGTGTGAGACAGCAGTGTGAGATTTTTCTGTGTTACACTGTGTATTACTACGCCGTTTTAAAACGTAAACAAATGTTGTCTGATGGTAGGGAAATGCACAATTGTGCATTGAGATTATCCATTAAGTAATTGTGTTGCATAATTAATTACAATTTTTCATATTTTAATTGAAAAAACTGTCGTATGCTTTCATTTAACTTGCACTATTTGAAGCATGCGGAGGGATAAACGAAAGTAATCTTTTGAACGTCATAACAGAAAGTTGTCAAACATCATTTTTTAAGCTAATATAATGCGAGAAAAATAATCATTCATTATAAACTCGTGTGGGATAGTGAAATTCCACCTCGGGGCCAAGATTCACGGTCTAGGACTCGGCAAAGCCTCGTCCTAGACAGTGAATCTTGTCCCCTCGGTGGAATTTCACTATCCCACACTCGTAATAATGAATGATTCTATTAATATATATATATATATATATATATATATATATATATATATATATATATATATATATATATATATATATATATAGACTCCAAAGTCAAACGGTCGGACGCCAAAGTCCGATGGTGACGGAATAACACTGTCTGTGATGTCACGTCATGACGACGTAATGGAAAACGTCGAACTAGCAATTCAAAACCACAAGATAGGAGCGACAGGCTATCCGGACGATCGATTCATGATATATTTTGACAAAGTGAAGGAAAAAAGAGAGACAAACGATGCCAGTCCGGATATTTTTTTCCGTTTAACGCGAGATGCAAAAAAGTAAATAAAAGGCGTAGCATTAGTCATAATATTGTGAATAGGAATTAACGGTAGAGGACTGCAAAAACGAAATTAAATGCATATCGTGTACTACTAATTCTCACAATTTTAAAACGTGCTTTGAATTAGTCGATGACGATCAAATCTAGAAAAAATGTGTTGAGAACTTGGGAGAGAAGCTGAAATAGTTGAAATAGTTGAAATAGTTATTACCATAATCTGAATTTATCCTATTTATTTTCACTTCAATTTGAATGCATTTTATTCTAAAGTACATGTAACAAGCCCACTGTAATTTATCGTGAAGCATACAGACAAATTATATATATTACGGAAACAATATTTGTGTTTTTATGGGAACAATTAGAACCATCAGACTTTAGCGACTGCACGCGGACCATCGGACTTTCGCATGCTAAACCATCGGGGTTTAGCGCAGACCATCGGACTTTGGTGTGACCACCGGGCTTTAGAGTGCTATCACACTCTGGAGTCCTACATTTATATATACAGGGTGAAGAACAATGAGAAATCTATAAAACAGTAGTATTTTCAGTTTATGCATTCAAAACATTTAAAACATTTTGTATTTATTTTCGTTGCCTCTAAACCAAAGGTGCGGTGCATGTCCGAGATGAAATAATCACACATTGCAAAAACATTTTTATTGTTAAATATCAGACTTTTTCTTTTTACATTGCGCTTAAAATGTACCTAAGGATATCATTTTTTTAGAAAATTCCTTGGTTGAAAAATATGAAAATTGATTGAAGAATGTATGGTTAGGTCTTAAAAATAATTTTCTTTTCAAACCTATATAATTCCTGTGTTGTATGTCTGACTAAGGCAGGGTGACTCAGGATATCTGATACCATTGAAAACTCGTAAAAAATAAACAATTATTGGCCAATATTTTTAAAGTGTGATTCAAATGAAATAAAAAAATCTTTTAAAATTGTTTCCAACCTACAAGGATTAAGGAAAAAACGTTATTTTTTGTAAATATAATGTACGGAACTGCATCATATTTCTTTGATTGAAATGAATTTTCTTCAAAATAAATCTTAAAAGAGAACAGGTATCTTCGGTTTTAAAACTGTTTTTAAACAGAGACATAGTCTCTCCAGTTATGGTTCTAAAAATTGTGCAAAAAAATACTCGGGGGAAAAGGACACAGCAAACAACATATTCTTCGAATAGTGAGAAGGTCCTGAAACACAGAATCCATAGTGTGGCTGTCGCTAGGAGTTTAACTCATCAACTTGACGTTGTCATTGATCAAACAGGACGTCATTTTGAGAACTCTCTTTAAATTTGTTGTTTTTATAAGCAGCGCTCAATTTGTCAAAAGTTTATGTTTGTGAAATTTGCTGATTAAAAATTTACAGAATTTTCTTTTATAAAAATGCATTTATCTTTTTGTCAAAAAAAAATCTATCTTAAATTAATTTTTAGAGAAAGTGGAATTTTACATCATTAGACATTATCTGTTTTTAATATTTCCTAATATCTTTCATTTCAGCCTGGCTTTTGTAACTTTTGTTACAATGCTGCGTAAGCTCTGCCTGCTTTAAAATACAATCAATTTAAGACACTCTTAGATACATTGTTCAAACTAAGGTTAATAGAAAAAGACATTATTTAACTCACTTATGAAAGAGAGAGAGAGAGAGAGAGAGAGAGAGAGAGAGAGACTGGATATTTGTCATAAATAGGTACGTGTACAATTGAGTGTTGGACATCAAATTCACAAAATAGTTGACCAATGTCCTATTTGTTTCCAGGCCTCTTGTCACAATAAGTATTTACTCCACAGCCAGGTGTAATGTAATAGATAGTCTGACCGTGGGCTGGAGTTGAATAGGTTTCTTTTATAACATATGGGTAATTGGCATTTATTAGGAGTTATTTCGCAGACTTGAAGCCGTTATACGTTCTATACAAATACTTCTACACTAATATCTCTTCGGTAAATATAACATGATTGTATGAGCTTGTTTTACACTGTAAAAAGGGGAACTGAAATACCAAGATAAAGGGGTTATAATAAGGAGAGGTGCTGACGTTGAATTGGTTCCTTTCATAACTTATGGGGAAAGTGAATATTTAATTATTAAGAGTTTTTCTTAGAGGTTAAGCGGCTGTACGTTTTACACAAATTCCTTTACATCAATATTTTTATGGTAAATAATTCATGATGGGTGCATCATGTGTCACACGATACAAATATATTTCGTTAATTAAAAAGCATATGTGCAGCCTTTTTTCGGAGGGGGGGGGGGGGTGAATTGGGGGTGAACCTATATTAAACCTTAGACCTGAATCGGTTATCATTGGGAAACTGTATTATTTAGTTTGTTAACCCATATAATACAATATTTTTAATTACAGGACGTTTATTTACATGTAGTTTATACATTTCTATTCTTCATGGAGAACGTTTAGTAATCTTTCTGGCTATTATATTATCATATTTTAAACAGCAAATCAATTCATAATAATGTAACTTTTTAAGTAAATACTTTGATGATTTTTTGCACATCTTTTCTACACATAGGACACGCCCTTAGCTGCACAGAGCAGTCGACACAACCACAGAGATGACCGCACGGGTCAAATACAACACGTGCCTCTTCCTCCAGACAGATTTTACACAGGACATGGTCCTTGAGCCGCTCAATTTCCTCACGCTGGCTTTTTATACAGAACTCTGAAAAATAATGTTTTCAAAAGACTTATTTTTATACAGAGGTATTTCATTGTATACGCATACAACTGTTAATACTTTAACTTGAAAACACTTGCAATCTCAATGTAAATGCAGGTACATGTATGTATGATACCGTATTGTTGCTCTTGTTCTAGTCGTTGCCGCTCCTCCAATCTAAAATATATGTTGTACGAAACACCCGTGAAATCAATTATTTGAAAATCATTTTCAAAAACACAAAATAATGGCTTAATATCATGTAAAGGTTAATTACAGTCCATTATCTGAAGAAAATAATGCAAATCATATCCATCAATTATTCATAGCAAAAAAAATTGAGGTACAGAGTATTTTGATAATTTTGAAACCTACATTTGAATGAAATTCGTGTAAGTTTTGTGCAATTTAGACTTCTATCATTAGGAAATTCTTTCCCAGAAAAGACATAGAATTTGGTCACAACTATCCCTAGTGCTTAGACTTTATACCCAATGACTTTCAAGGTCAAATCAAAAGGTCCAATATGATGACGTCATCTAGTATTTTTATTATTTTTTTTACTCCGTCAAATATACTTAAACCTCAAATAATCTAAAGCCAATGGTCAAATTTTAATTATTTTGATATATTTAAATTACAGGGTCAAGGCAATCAAACTCCTATATTTTATTTAAATTTGAATAATACAATTTAGAGACTGATAACTGATGCAAACCTGTCATGTCTTAAAAGAGAATTTTACAATATATTACAATGGAAATTACCTTAAGTTTCGAGTAATAATTTGTTTCAGTGTATTTAAGTAACAAAAAGGTATCTTGTATAAAAGGCAGCACAGACATCTGTAATATCTTGAAAAGTAACTTACAGGCATAGCAAATCATAACGATCACTATTTCATTTTACTCTCCACTCAAAGGAGATTCAAATGGTAGGTTTAGGGTGATGTAGACAAAACTTGCCAGGTCAGATTTTTTTATTGACGAAAACAATTACTGTTAGTTTTGAAGTATTTATAGATTTTATTTCAAAGAATAAATTATTAAATTTTCAGAAAAAATGAACGATAGGAACAAATTAGCTTTACTGTTCTCTACTACCTTAAGTAATTTCAAACTGACGATAATAAGACGATGTTAAGTTTAATATTATTTTTTGAGAACCTTTTAGCAGTACATATCGTTTTTCCTCCATTAAAAGTATAAAGAGCAGCAAACAATTATGATATGGCAATTTATTGAACATTTTCAACATTTGTATTTTCTTACTATTTATTGATATGTTTTATGTTCCTGAAAGATAACGTACAAACAAAAACTGTAAACAAGCGCATACTCATTAAATACAGAACACAAATTGCATTTGTGCAGGTATAAATTGAAGAAATATGTTTTTATAATCAACTAGGGTAATACGTACTCATGGGCAAAATTGTAAATTAATGATTGACTTCTGTATAATTCTAACGGCCTTTTTTTTATAGCAACGTAACATTGCAAATCAATAAAGGTCATGTCCATCTTGACATCTAAACGTTACACCCATTGCATCCATCAAAAAGACACCCCGTTGATTTAAAAATTGTGTTAAATTTCTAACTATTGCATATATTGTTCCTAGATTACAAAAACTGGATATTTTGTGTCATTATAGACAAGATAACCTTGATGATAACTCAATATTCAGTTATGCCTAGTAATACGTACTAACTTTATGTTAGGACATTGTTTCTTGTGGTTTCTTCTGTAATCTTTACTTTTACATCTTGAAGAGCAGTATGGAGCAGAACAACGGTTGCAATTGTTAAATCCTAAATTGTATGATAAAAGAAAATTGGTAAAAAAAGTGTGTACCATACCAATATAATAATATCCCATTTTCGCATTAATTTGCTAAAGACATCCCTCAACACAACGACAAAGATATGTTTTACTGAAGATACACATTTTAAGTTGAAAGTGAACTATAACAAAACACTACAAGCTATTGAATGCAAAGTAAATTAAGAAGTTGTGATAATAAAAAAATGATTTTTTATCAAAGTATAATACTTGGTATTTATCTTGCTAAAAAACACAAGCCACTTAGACAGTATAAGTGGATATTGACTTGACAAATGCTACAAAAACAACAATTATTTATAATAAAATGTTGTTGTTCTTATTCTAATTATTTACTATTTCCTCTGCAATGTTAAGCTTACCAGAACCCGAGCATCCTAAACGAGAACATGGCTCTGGATCAAGATTCAAAAAGGTAAACTCATCCACTGATTCTGAAATAAACTCTACCCTTTGGATCATTAATTTAAGAAGTTTTTCTCAGCAAATTGTGTTTGACATTTCATTCTTAAAATGTTTGCCTATATACCGTGGACAATAATTGTTTTTATTTTGTATAATTCAAATGGGACGTAAAAATGGGACGAAAAAAAATCAAGATTAAGTTTATTATCGTGAGATATCTAGAATTATGTAATTTCTTTGTTCAACTGTAAAAGCTTACGTGAAAGACCAATGAAATATGTATAGTCTCTCTCTCTCTCTCTTTCTCTCTCTCTCTCTCTCTCTCTCTCTCTCTCTCTCTCTCTCTCTCTCTCTCTCTCTCTCTGTTAGTCTTCTCCAATGTATTTATGTAGTTTTTTATCACCTGAAATTTCACGTATGGATTGACTTGACTTTTTGTACAGGTCGTCTTTCATGACTGAAGTAAACATAGTTTGAGTGCTTCTGTCAATCATGATGCGCCTATCCTCAAAACACTGAAAGAAATGTTTTTAAAATAAGCTTATTTTAACTATATATATGTATTTGGCTTATTAATTAACGTACGGAGAAAAAAATAACTTCTTTCAATATTTACTCTTTAGTTGTTACATTTGCGAGGGTGTAACCCCCATAAATCAAAACAACAACTAAATAAAAACGGTGTATCACGCGATAGGACTGGAACCTAATATTATTGAACTCAAGCTTCCTGGATAAGATCATGATAAGCTCTTAAGCTTCATTTCGTCATGATACTAAACTCGATTGGAAAAATGAGACTACAACAGATTTAGGCGTAACCTACACAGCGAATATGAAAAACACTTAACATCTACATTTTAATGAAAAATACAAGACACAGCCATATTAATGAAAAATACTAGGCACAGCTGAAATATCATACAGGCATAAAATTCAAATATTTTTGATGTAGTTTATTAGAAATAAATACATGAATAAGAACTAAAAAAGCGTGAACGATATGTCCGTAACAATAACCTCACAAAACATTGCTTAACACCAACTTTCACTAAATACTAGTAGACTAATTATTCTCGAACAATTAGAGGTCTTTCCACCTTAATATTTTAATGATATGCTACATTGCTCAATGAGATATAAAAAGAACTATACCCTTTAATATATGTTGTACTATAAAATGGAAAAACCACAAAGCCATAAATGATTTTTATAGAGATTTTTTTTAATTTCAGGCCATTTCTTTAAGATTTATACCTTGTATATCGTAAACATCTATTGAACAAAACTGAGCCGAGTGAATATTATTTACACAAGCATATAAACAAAAAACCTAACAATAGAAGAGAGTGTTCTAGAGGCTAACTGTGTACAAAATGAATGTTCACCTTGAGTAACCACACGACTTGATGCGATACCTGGCAGACCCAATTGAATACCTTATTGCGCAATCCAGCAAACTATTAAAACCCTTACTATAATTCTGTATTTCATAAGATATGAAAATTCATTCATTAATAGACTTCCAAATGACTTTGACCTTTGACCTCAATGTTATTTTGTTTGGCCAAGGTAGACGCTTCTATTCCAATTGGTCTGAAGTCTCTTTGATAGATAGTAATAAAGTTGTAAACGATTTTTCCGAAGTTTCAATACTTTCAGGGGCAATAACTGCTAGAAGGGGGCCTCCGATCCTTTTGGTATGAACAGAATGAAGAACTCACTAAGTGTACTGAAGACATTGGTAAAAGTTGCAAGTCTCTATCTCTTATGGTTTCAGACGAGTAGCGATAACAAGAATTTATTACAATATGGGCAATAACTCTGTAGTTATTCAAAATAGTGAGCCAAAGGGTTATATTTTTAAATGCCTTAAGATGTCCTACTACATCCCTGAAAAAGTTTTTATCTTGCACCCTAAACAAAAGAGATTCAAAATCGCATTAATTACAAGATTTTCAAATGACCTTTGACCTTAATGTCATTTTGTTCGGCCAAGGTAGATGCTTCCATCCCAAGTGATCCAAAGTCTCTATGATAAGGAATAAAAAAGTTGAAAGTGATTTTATGGAAATTTAAACACTTTCAGGGCCAAACTAGAAGGGGCATCAGATCCTTTGGTATGAATAGATTGAAAAACCCTCTAAGTGTACTGAAGACATTGGTAAAAGTTTCTATCTCTTATGGTTTCAGAGAAGTAGCGATGATAAGCATTTCCTTCTCAAAGGGCAGTGATTCTGCAAGTTCTTGGAGTTTTTGACACAGGGTCAATTGGTACCATAACTTTTAATGAGCAATTACATGAAGTTTAAATTGTTTGGATAACCCTAATAACAAAAAAGTGACTCCGGGGTAAATAGAAAAAAAGAAGAATAAAAAACATAAAGAAAACAAGAGGTCTTTCACCTGAAAGGTGGAAAGACCTAATAAGAATAAACTGAACATTTAAATATCCCTGGCAAATCGAAAGATTAAGATTGCTGATGGGGGTTTGCATTTTTCAGTATGTATGAAACACCTATACTTTTATCACACTAAAATATTTAACCTTATAGTGTAAACAAACACAAGTACATGTAGATCATTATGTTATATAAGGAAAACTATTGAAGGTTTTAACATTTGAATATATATGCAAAAATTCAATTAAGGATGACGTTTACTCAGAATGAAAAAAAAATCCACTGATGATAATGAAAAACCATCTATTGTGTGTTATAGACCTTTGCTTGTATTGTTATTTTTCACTTTCAGAAAAGTAGGTCAATGACCTACTTTTTGAGTTAATGGCCATTGAATATTAATTGAAAATTCAAGAAAAATCCCATAAAATTTTACACTACGATTGAGATTTTCTTAATTATAAAAATATTACAAATAATTAAACACTTTAAAAAATAAGATACAGTTTACGAATGGTAATGGCACTAAATAAGTACACAACATTAAGATTTCAGCATCAATTTTTAAAAATAATTCAGTCCGAATTTCCTCTATCTGTTTTCAAATCCCTACCCATTTTTGATTCAATTTTACAAAAAATTGAATGATGATAATACAAAAACATTTATGATATTGAACTACTTATATTGACCTTATTCTGTTGGCATAAAATTTATATGAGGTCAATGATCAAAATTTTGAGATATGATGTCTTTTAATGTTTTTAAGCATTTTTCAATATTATTATTATTCGGGCCATAAGATTATTTTAATGAATAAGTGAGGTAAAACCAACGGAAAATATGCAAAATTACGTAGACTTAAATATAAAATCCTAACTTTTAATATTAGACTACTGCCAAAAAACTTTTAGCAGAAAACAAAATCTGTAAAATTTAGTCCGAATTTCCTCTGTTTGGCTAAAAGTCAATTTTTGTTTGAGCATAATTCCATAATTAAGTAAAACTATTGAATGTTTTGTCAATAATAATTCATTTCATAAATACTTTTTGTGTTTAGAACAAATTTTACTCATTATATTGAACTTTTTAACAATAGGAATTTGAGAACTCAAACCCTGAGTAAATAACACCCTTAAATAAGAACAAAATAGATATAACCAACAGAAACTCAGCTTTGAGCAGCATAAAACTTACATTAAAAATATGTCATGACGTATTTAACAACGAAACGAAACACAAACAAATATAACTATATAATAATACAGATGTAAACTCCAAAGTCCGATGGTTTGTGCAAAAGTCCGATTATATGTTGCCAGTGCGGACGCCGATGGTGATTGAATAACAACGTTTATGATGTCGGGTCATGCAGATGTCTTAATTAATGTCGTAATATCAATTCAAAATCACATATATTTTGACACCGTGAAGATAAAGGAGACTTACAGTCCACGTCAGGAACTTTTTTTCCGTTTGAAGCAAGGTGCAAAAATTTTAAATTAAATACTGAACATGCGTCATAATTGGAAAAGATATTTTTTTGTACGGTGGAGGACTGCAAAAATATATCGTTTCCAAAATGTGCGTTAGATCAGTTCTAAAAACATGTAGAGAACTTGCGATTGAGAATGTTTGATTGAAATACTAGTAGTCATCACCATAAGCTAAGTTTCCCCTTATTATTTATTAATTAAATTTGAATGTATTTTATTCTAATTGGTTTATCGCGAAGCATACAGAAGGACCATACACCTGATGGAAACAATATTTTTGCTTTTATGAATCTTATTAGAACCATCGCACTTTTGCGGCTGCACGCAAACCATCGGACTTTTGCTTGACTATAGGCCTTTATAGTTCTATCGCACTTTAATCTACTACATATACAAAGAAATGAGATTGTCTGAGACTTAAACAAAAGTCCCTGGGGCCTCTTTGCTTACCTGAGCCATGACTCTGAACAAATCAGCATTACAGTATCAAAGTCAAAATATCTTGACACTTTAGTACAGTATATCTTGCTCAAGAATAAAAAAAACCCCAAATCTTTTGACTTTCATCCACATATGTTTATTTTAAATAGCAAACCCTTTTTTGTTTCATAATTGGTGAGAACCCTAATTTGTGGCCCCACACTTGATTAAAACAAACTCAAATCTGCATATGTGCTTTCAGAAAAGTTTAAGTTTTTTCTGGCTGAATGGTCTTCCAGAAGAAGTGTTTGTTTTGTAGATTGTATGGATGTATTTTGATGTAAAACTTTAACAACAACCCCCCCCCCCCCCACCTTCACCCCTAACCCCGGCGATCATAATTTCGCAAACATATCTATCATTTGAATTTACATTACCTGAGGATGTTTCCACACAAGTTACAGCTTTTCTGGCCACTTAATTTTAAAGCAGATCATTTAAAACAAAAGTTTCTCTATATACTCATTAGTTAAAATTCACTCCTAATTGTGGCCCCACCCTTGCCGGAGATAATGATTCAACCAAATTCGATTCTACACTATCTGATGATGTTTTCACACATGTTGCGCCTTTTCTTGCCTAATGAATTTTGAAAAGAATATTATTAAATTGTTTTCTCTATATTCTCGTGTAAAAAAATAACACTCCATTGTGATTGTGAGCACACTCCACACCGGGGACCCCCCTCCTTCCAGTGGGTCCCACACCACCTGAGGATGCTTCCTCACAAGTTTCAGCTTTTCTACCGAATTGGTTTTGAAAATTTGGCCACGACTGCGACCACAGACAACGGACAATTTTTGATCAGTAGAACCCACTTAAGCCTTCGGCTCAGGTGAACTAAAAACCTTGTTTATTTTATTATCATTTTTTCCTTTTTCTACTATAGAAAGGACAGTTACATACCTTGAAGAATAAATAAATCTGTACTCTTTTACTCGAATCCTTTCTGAAGGTATTTTCTACCGTTACTATGTAGGACGAGGGGCCAACACAACATGTCATTGGGTAACATATTTTGAGTCTTTTGTTTTCTTTGTCGTATGTTGGATTATTTATTCTGAACTCCAATCGTTCTTGATTTACAAGTTCTTCGATTGTAAGGGATGTTAATGGAAATTTGGTTTCAAATGCAATATCTAGAAACAGTAGAATATCTGTCTTCATTAAACAGGGAACAAGTTCAAATTCTGTGATCTTTGGTTCTACAAAATACAATAAGAAACAATAACAAGTTAAATAGTTAGAATTGAATCGTGTAGATTTCAGCCATGTCGGTTACTATAGAGCTATGAATCAATCAGTTTGTGTAAGAAATATAGGAGAAAATACTCAGTGGATGTAAATGCTGAAGATCAGGTTTCTTCCGCATCATGTTTTTTTTTCGTGAATCAGAACCCAAATAGTATATAAAACTTACGCAAATCAAGTTTATAAAATCATAGTGAAAAAATAAATACGATTGTTTGAACCTCCTTGAATCTATTCCTGACAATTTTAGGTTTAGTTTTCAAGTAGTCATTAACCTTTGTCAGCCATTTAGCACCAACTGGCACATACGGGTTAGTTAGAGGTTGACCTTTACCTCTTTAATATCAGCTGACCCATTCAGCTTCGTTCAAGCTCTCAATCTCATTTTTAAAACAAGTAATAATTACCGATAATTATGTTTTGAGACGCAAACAATCATTTATCAGTAGATTATGAACCTCACATATACTAGTAGCTCAGGTATAATAGACATAGGTTTACGCAAGGAACGGGGCCGATTTAATTACCTTGTCAATTTATTTTTAAATAAACAATCACGTTAACATACGTTTGTCCTCCGATCCCAAACACCACAAACTGAACACAATTAAACGTACATTTGCGATGTTTTTTAAATTAAATTTGACCATTATATTTTCAAGGCAAGGTTAGGATATGGTCATGGTCCTTTAATCCAACCAAAAAAGTCAAGGAACCCGTCGGAGAACATTTTAATACAAGTGGCCACAAATGGGAAGACATGACAGTATTGGTTATTGACCATAATCCTCATTGGACAGACGCGGAGAGGAAGAGCAAGGAAAAGTTCTGGATGCACAGACTCAAATCATTCAGACCTGATGGCATGAACAAACAAATGGACTTCACTAAAATGAACGTCTCATAGCCATACATCACCTGACACCCACATAGTAATTTCATGAAATCTGTCAACTGCGCCTCTTCCATTCATTTATTAGTTTCTTTACTACCTTTTATTTGTAAATCATTTTTTTCTTAATTTTATTTATTTATTTTCATTTAATTTTATCTCTTTTTATTCAAAAATTCGAGTCTATATCATAAGTGCCGTACAAGTTAACAACGGGGGTTCAAATTGTCATTTATTTACGGAAGCGTTTCTTTAAAATTCCAACTTTAATCTTGGAATTTCCAACTTTTAAGTTGGAATTTCCAACTTTAAAGTTGATTTTTCCAACTTTAAAGTTGGAAAAATCAACTTTAGAGTTGGAAATTCCAAGATTTAAGTTGGATATTCCAAGATTAAAGTTGGAAATTCTAACATTAAAGTTGGAAATTTCAACTTTAAAGTTGGAAATTCCAAGATTAAAGTTGGAAATTCCAACTTTAAAGTTGGAAAAATCAACTTTAAAGTTGGAAATTCCAAGATTAAAGTTGAAAATTTCAAGATTAAAGTTGGAATTTCCAACTTTAAAGTTGGAAAAATCAATTTTAAAGTTGGAAAAATCAACTTTAAAGTTGGAAATTCCAACTTTAAAGTTGGAAATTTCAAGATTAAAGTTGGAAATTCCAACTTTAAAGTTGGAATTTTAAAAAATAAAAATATATATAGAGTGGCACTAATATGCTTCCGTATTTATTAACTCGGACGCCAATTTTGATTAGCTAATTAACTTAATCAGGCGTGAAGTTGGCAGTCGATTGATTACTTTATAGCGATCGGCGAAAGTAGCAACACCTTCTTTAAGAATGTGAACAAATGTTTATAATGTAGCTGTTCTTTTTTCATAGATTTTTAAGTAGTTTAGTAGTAGCTTTAGATTTTGTTTTCTTTGTTTTGTACTCATGTAATTTATTTTTTGGTCCTGAAGAAGGGACTGGTTGCCCTGAAAATTTGACAATTTCTATTGTTCGTGTCGTTAGCCATTTTAAGTGCTTTATATATTCAGTTTACTGGCTTAGTATCTATATATTAGATCCGACACTTATATATATATATATATATATATATATATATATATATATATATATATATATATATATATATATATATATATATATATATATATATATATATATATTCTCATTACCCAGATAGCTGCTGTGCGGGGAGAAGACTACTGGCACTGTTTTGTCCTAACAAAATTTTCATTTTTTCCCTCTGCATCTGAAGTGACAGACATACATATAAAAGATGGTCAAAAGTTACACAGAAAAGCAAACCTGTTCAATCAAGTAGATTTCCTCTGCTTTAGAGTACTTCATTGATCTCATTTACAAGGAAATTGTGCCATCCTTACGAAGCAAAACATCAAGTCTTATGACTACCATGTTTTAGTCAACGCCTTGGAAGTAATTGGAAAGATGGATGCTTTTTAAAATCATGTTGCAGGATTTATTGATACCAATCTCTTGTGGAGGTCACAATTCAAAGGGTTGCCATCTTATACCCAACAAATTTTAGTTTTATCCTCTTGCAATGTGATTATGCTTTTCATGATGCTTTACAAGATGTTTCATTTCTTCAAAGACTTGTATGGTCAGCTAATTTTGATTCACAGAATAGTAAGAAGGAAATGTTCTCTCTGCTAAGTGCAACTTTTCCAGATGAACGTTTGTCAATGAAATATATTCACTCAGTGTATGGATAGAAAAAATAGCTGACAGAAACTTGAAATTTGCAGTTCTAAAGCTAGCATTTTGTAGGGGAGAGGAATAAAGCATGCAACAATTTTGTCGAAAGAGTGTGGAAGTGGACAAAGAGTGACAAAGTCTTCAAAAATCAAACATTCCATAGCTGAACATTTTAGAAATACTTTTATAAGTGATATTTAAAGTTCATTATGTCAGAAGTTTATATTCTGCCTTTGAAGAACTACTGTAGTTATAAGTTTTTCCAGTACATATATGTATTGTATGATGTAACACCCCTCCCCCCCCCCCCCAAAAAAAAAAAAATCCAGATGTAGATAAGTGGATAAATTCTACTTTCAATATATTTTTATCACCCATTACTATAAGTGTTCAATATATGTCTATGTTCTCTCTACCTAGATGGAATGATTTTGTCATTTAGAGCATTTTTAGCTCACCTGAGCCAAAGGCTCAAGTGAGCTTTTCTGATCACAATTTGTCCGTTGTCTGTCGTTGTCGTTGTCGTCGTCGTCGTCGTTGTTGTAAACTTTTCACATTTTCATCTTCTTTTCTAGAACCACTGGGCAGATTTCAACCAAATTTGGCACAAAGCACCACTAGGTAAAGGCGAAATAAAGGGCCACACCCTCTTTTAAGGGGAGATAATTGAGAATTATTGAAAATTTGTTGGTATTTTTCAAAAATCTTCTTCTCAAAAACTATTCGGCCCGAAAAGCTTAAACTTGTGTGGAGGCATCCTCGGGTAGTGTAGGTTTAAGTTTGTTCAAATCCCCGGGGGTAGTAAGGGGCAACAAGAGGGGGATCACGTTTAACATAGGAATATATAGAAAAAATCCGGGGGTAGGGTGGGGCCACAATTGGGGGATCAAGTTTTAGATAGGAATATATAGAGAAAATCTTTAAATATTTCTGTTAAAAATTATTTGGCCAGAGAAGCTCAAATTGGCGTGTAACCATCCTCAGATAATGTAGATTCAAGTTTGCTAAATCATGGTCCTTGGGGGTAGGGCGGGGCCACAATGGAGGATAAATTTTTATACATAAAGAACATCTTTAAAAATCTTCTTCTCAAAACTATTAGGCCAGGAAAGCCCAAATTTGAGTGGAAGCATCCCCAGATGAAATTTTAAATGGAATATATAGAGGAAATCTTTAAACATCTTCTTTTTAAACACTATTTGGCCAGAAAAGCTTAAACTTGTATAGAGGCATCCTCGGGTTGTGTAAATTCAAGTTTGCAAAATCACAGTCCCTAGTGGTAAGGCAGAGGCCGAGATGGCGGTTTGAATTTTTACATAGGAATATATAGAGAAAATCTTTAAAAATATTCTGGGAAAGTATTCGGTTCAAAACTCAGTACTTAGTGTGAAAGCACATGTTATGCAGATTTAAGTTTGATGAAACCATGATTCCCTAGAGAAAAGTGGGGCCACGAAATGGGGGGGGGGGGGTATATATGAATAAAGAAAAATCTTCTTACAGGTACAACAACAAAAGGGGCTTGGTATTTACCAAAGAAAAGAGAGGTGGATAAAATTGGCAGATTCTCAATTTTTTTTAGCAAGATCTACTGTACTTAGTTGTCAAGATATTTTGATACTGTAATGCTAATTTGATCAGAATTAAGGCAATTGTTGCTCAGGTGAGCGATGTGGCCCCTGGGCCTCTTGTCAAGAAATGTTTTCAACTGATCAGATTTAGTAATGTGCACATGTAACGTCTTATATCAATAGACAAGAGAGTTTGTAATGCAACCATGTATTGATGCGAGTTCATTTATTATGTTACCAAAAGGTTTAGGATAATATATCATACATGTACATGTATGTATATAAGCTAACAATATATCCTAGATATGTCCTAGATCTTTAAACCACAAAGACGTTGAACTTAAAATGTACTATATAAACAAATATATTGGTATATGCAGAAACCGCTTGAATAAACCCCACTAACAGGGGTCACAGGGGTCACATGACACATGGTCGAATATAAAAAAAAACATGTTTGCCATGGTTGCATTTGTTTGAGTGCTAGTGAGAGTTTTTATGCCTTTTGATATTTTTTTCCAAATAATTGAAACGCATATATACTGGTGAAAATTTATTGGTCAGACATCAATTCTAAAGTTGCAGTTTTTTAAAATCAATATCATGGCTTGCATTCCTCAAAAACACTGTCAATCAAAATTTATGCATCTAGCTACATTGTTTTCAAAGAAAAATTTCAAATAAATTCTTGATTTCGTAATTAGTATATTGTTTTAAAAACTTTGATAAGTTAGAACATTTAATTAGCAAAAAAACCCCACCCTAATGTCATTTCATGTTATTTACACCAAGGTCAAGGTCGCACCCAGAAGATGGTTTATAAGCACTATTTGTTTAATTATTTTGAAGTTTATTTGGTTGTATGTCTACAAATATGTTTATTTAATACTTTTCTTCACATAATTACAATTCCTATTCAAGATAATTACACCAATTTAAAATTTTGGTGAATAAAAGTTTGTGTTTCGTTGCAAATATGGCTTATTTTGTTTCACAAAAATGTTTCAACTGAAATATGGTGGGGGTATAACCAACAAATATTTTTCTTATATGCACACTAACCCCTATTTTTTAATGCCTTGGAACCTTTATATGAAAAAGAAAGGTTTTAAATATTTTCAAAAAAAAAAATTTTTCTATGTTTGGTTTAATTACCCTATTTAAGGGGTCGTATCTCTCTTAAATGAAAACTAACATACACTCTTCTTGTTTCGTGTTTTCAATTTATTTCTAAGAAATTGCACTTTTAAAAATTCATAAGCATCTAAAAAGTTTAATTAATTTTTTTTTTTTGTGTTTTTTGTTTGTTTGTTTTTTTGTGTTTTTGTTGTTGTTGTATTTTTTTTTTTTTATAAATGAGCAGAATACACCTTTAAAGCCCCGGTACACATAATTAATAAAAGTTATTGTTTTTTAACATCAATGAAACAATTCACATCTCAAATTTCAAAATCTTACAGCTTGTTTTTATTTACTATGTTTAGACCTTAACTTTTTTTTTAATTTTGGGGCTTTGTAGCCTCTTGACGATGGGCGTTCTAGTGATATTTCAGCTGACCTCAAATATATGTATAAAGGTTGATACATTACTTATACATCTTTATTATACATTAACACCAACGACACAAAAATAAATTATTAATCATTTTCACGCATCATGAAAAATACCCATTTAATTCCGATTACACAATGACTGAAGTCAAAATCCTAAAGGAGAAACCAAAGGATAATCAAAGTACTGAAAGCCGGGCTGTTTTGGTGTGTCTTTATGCATATTGTGTTTTAAAGACTAAATATATATATATATATATATATATATATATATATATATATATATATATATATATATATATATATATATATATATATATATCTTTCTCTCTCTCTCATGCTTTTAATGTCGGCAAAGCGTCAGAGAGCGAATAAATTTTGTAAGCGGCTATAAAAAAAATATATCTGTCTAGTAGAAAAAAGTTCAACAGTTGCTGCCTTGAATTTTCCTTTCAGCACAGCCCGGCTAAAAAATGAACGTAGGTGAAAATATGTCTTGTTTTCCAGAATGGTTATTTTTAATGTGTTTGAAAAAGATTATCTAATTTGGAGTAAGAGTAAACATACTTAGATATTCCCAAGTGACTTTTCCGATGATATTGATAAACACTGCCATCAAAATCTAGAAAAAGTATTAAATGTGGATAAACCATTAGAAATTGCTCTGCGTAAAGCAAAAAAATAAATAAATAAATAGATAAATAAAAAAAGTCAAATAAAAATATAAATAAATTAAAAATAAAGACCAAACAGCCCATATAAAAAATTACATTTAAAAAATTTGTCAATAATAGAAAAATAGAAAGCATTATTTACCATATATAACAATTCCATGTTAAAAAGAAAGAATCCTCCAATAAGAACAGCGCAAACTAAAACAAATAAACACATAGATGACCTACTGGTGTTAAGAGTGCAACTTACTCAAGCTAAATCAATTTTTTTTAGCGGGTTGCAAAAAAGGATATACTTTCATATACCAGCTATGATATGAAAAAGTGTTTAAAAACAGTTTTATAAAAAAAAAATCTTCTACCAAAAAAAAAATCCTTTTTGTGTAAATTGATGAATGTAACACATAATTAAAAACACGATTAACATCACATACTATGATAAAGAATACGTACCAATTAACAGCCTTTTCATTTTTTTTATTTGATTACGTTTTTCTCCTCTATTGTGCCTTAAAACAAAAATAATGTGTTAATTTGACTTAAAATGTATCGATGTAGAAAACGAAAAGGCAATCTGAACAATTTCAAAATGATTATATACTTACCTAAAGAACTTATCAGAGTGTATTAATTTGCTTCCTTCGTGTGGACAAATATCGGTAATTAATCTGGTTAAGAAACTGCACATAATAAATACATGATAACAACTTGTTCACGAAACGCTTTGCAAATTAATTTCTAGCTAATCAACATAAGCTACATATTTAAGGTCGTCTTCTAAAATTATTTAGATAAATATATAAGAGGGATTAGATAAAATATGATGAACAATGATTTTCTGTATCTATATTATATCTAAAATATTTGTTAAGATAATTATAATATTCTGTGCAAACATGTCTGTCACGCATTCAAAGAGACATTATGATACCATTTTTGGTGCATCATTGTAGGTTCCTACAGATATCAAAATGGTTTGGTCCATTTTTGAAGTTTATGAAAGTGTATATTTTTGTGGCTAGCATAGCGCATCCTTTACGGAAAACGATTTGGTCCTATTGGTTAATAAATCGATTAAGAGCTTCAAGACTAACTTAATTATATTCCATATTTCTTACAAAGTATGTTTCAATTTCCATATACAGCAAAACAAAAATTAAAGTCCTACCCCTAACAGATCCTTCTTTCATAATATACAATTGCAAGTGAGATAAATATTTTAATCGAAGAAATTCTCAGAAAATTTAAACAAAAGAGTTTATATCCCAGTGAACTTTTAAACTTTGCTGCTTATAACGTATATTTACGTTTGTGAAAGGTAAATCGTTCAAGGTTATTAATACCACCGGGTGTAAACAGCAATACAACTGTCAAACGATAAGTGCATGCATGGGGTAATAGATTTGACGTCATATAAACGTTAACACAGAATTAAACGTTTTTGCTAATCTTTATGTTCATATAAGGAAAAATATTTGCAGATGTAAATATATACATATATATGTGTAATACAATTTTGAAGTAGTGTTTAAAGTGTCTTTTTGTATTAAAATGTATCAAACATTTCGACGACCATTTTCAGTCAATATTAATTTGTACCAAAATATACTTAACCCCTGTCGCTAGTGAAATCGCCTCAATACTGACTAGTCTCTATCATATGTTTAGCTTTGAAATATCAAAAATTATTAACACATTCATAGAAACTAATCAAAAAGTATTTATTTATCTATCTATTTATTTATCTTTCTAAACATCTATCTATCTATCTATCTGGCATATCTCTGCCCCTTGTGTGCAAGTTATTTTTCTTTTGATTATGTCGACATGCAAGATAAAGATGTTGACATGCAATATAGTTATGTCAACATGCAACATAACTATGTTGACATGCAAGAAAACTGCAATCATGTAAGAGTTATAAAAAATCTCAAATATCGCCAACATGTGACATCCAAGATGTTAGATACGCTACCTATTGATGTCAACATGCAATTTATTTATGTTAACATGCAACTTCTTTATGTCGACATGCACATTATTTATGTCGACATGCAACTTACTTATGTTAACATGCAAGATAAATATGTTGACATGCAACTTATTTATGTAAACATGCAACTTCTTTATGTCGACATGCAACTTAGTTATGTTAACATGCAAGATAACAATGCTGACATGCAATTTATTTATGTTAACATGTAACTTCTTTATGTAGACATGCAACTTATTTATGTCGACATGCAACTAAGTTATGTTAACATGCAAGATAAATATGTTTGACATGCAACATATTTATGTCGACATGCAACTTATTTATGTTAACATACAACTTATAAGTTGCATGTCAACATATTTATCTCGCATGTCAACATAACTAAGTTGCATGTCAACATAAATAAGTTGCATGTCAACATACGTAAGTTGCATGTTAACATAAAAAAGTTGCATGTCGACATAAATAAGTTGCATGTTGACATAAATAAGGTGCATGTCAGCATATTTATCTTGCATGTTATTATAAATAAGTTGCATGTTGACATAAAAAGGTAGCATCTAGCGTTTTTGATGTCACAGGTAGGCGATATTTGATATTTTTTGTGAATTTGTATAATTCTTATCTGATTGCAATTTTCTTTCATGTCAACATAGTTATGTTGCATGTTGACATAGTTATCTTGCATGTCAACATATTTATCTTGCATGTCGACATATTTAATAGAAAAATAACTTGCACACAATGGGCAGAGATATGCCACCATAATATATCTATCTATCAATCAATCTATCCTTCCGTCCGTCCGTCCGTCCGTCCATCTATCTATTTATCGATCACTTTTCATTCTCTTAACCTGAATCCGGTAGGTAAACATATCCTACCAAATATTGATACCTTGGTGATAAAATCATGGAAAATTGCTTTAACAACAGACATTTAAAGCAATCGAATATATTGATATTGATTTTCCCAACCTAACTAAAACTCGAAAAGTTTTCGTTGTTAAGTTTCTTTAGCCCTTTCATTACTATTTTGTCAACTGTAAGAGAGTATCATAGCATATTATTGAATATTGTAATGAAGTTTTACCTTTCACGTTGAAGAAATATAAGAAATTTCGTTTAGTTTCCACGAAACTAAAATGGAAGTAGAGCAGGTCCTGTTATCGAGCAGAAAATACATTTACAGCTTGTCAATATCACACACTATTAATAGTTTTTTTATCGTCTGCTTGTTGTTGACAACATCTTTATGTCTTAATGAAGGTGTGTGGCAACGCACTTTGATAAAATTACGCACTTTGAAATTTTTTTCTCAAAGTGCGTAAAATTTTGGACCAAGTTAACCCACTTTGAAAAAAAAAATTCAAAGTGCGTTATGAAGGTACATCTACATTTTTTAGTATCGACACTCTTAACCCACTTTGAAAAAATATTTCTATATCACCTATTCTGGTACTGAATTTCTTATTTGTTGATAGTATGATGATTTGTTAACACTCGTGAATCTAATTTACCGTATTTAGTACGGAGGTGGGGGGGAGGGGGGGGGGGAGCAAAGTTACAGGTCAAATATCAGTGCATCATTTAAAGCAATAAGAGCTGTATTTTTTAGAATTTTATTTTGCTGCAAAAACCTGCTTGTATAATAAGTTTGCCTGTAACTTAAACTTTTATGATAAATAAGATTTGAAAAAATCATTAATTTTTGTGTGGAGAAAGATTTGACTTATAAGAATATATAGCAGATCAATTTTTGTACAGGACGACAATAATTCAATTTTGCTCCAATTAAGGCTTTTTCATGGCTTTTCTCACCAAAAAAGACCTAAAAAAATTTAAAACCATAATATTTTTGTCATTTAAGTAGAAAATAACATTTTCTTCAAAAAGATTTCAACATGAAAATTGCAGCTCATATTGCTTTAATTGATTACAGGATGAAGGTCCCCTGTCACTCATTTTTTCTTCCAAAACATATGATATTCATCAACTTTGGGTAAACATTTAAGACCGGAAAAAGAGATATGCTCTGTTTATGTATATGCAGTGTTATTGTAAAAATGAGCTGGCCGAACAATAATTTCTCCATTGGTATGTTTAAAAATCTATGTGTTTCAACAGTAACCCTCTTTTCGTATTCTAATCAAATGAACCACTTCAATAAAATAATTATTATAAACTTAAAAATAAGCATTAGGATGTGGGTTAATTTTCTCGCACTGATCTTTTAAAAGATTATATTCTTTTTGATAAACAGAACTAATGTATTTTGGCTTTTGTTGTTAGTTTCTGGAATAATTATTTTAGATATTCATATTTTATCCCCAAACTGCAAATTATTTGCTTATTTGACATTTGTACAGTTTATTCATCATTTTATCCTTTATTATCAAAAAATTTCCTGTTAATTTGAGTGACTTTTTGTTTGGATAAGATATTGATTATTGCCTGACGTCATGACGTCAGGCATATCTATGGTTTGAAAGTTGCATTCTCCGAAACAGTGCAGACAATGGAAGCAAGCAATAACCGATGCATGTTTAAGGTGTCAGCATTTACATTCACTTTTGATGAAAATGGTATATGGGATGTAATAACAACAGCGAGCAAGAGTTTTAAAGTAAAAGGGATGTTCACCATACAGTGCATGTGTGTAATCCTGATTTAAAAATAGATTAGCCATACTTGAACGGTGGAAAAGGAGGAAGGGGGTCATCGGAACAAGTTGTAACATATTGTATATTACGGTACAATGTAAGTATAAGTTGGTGTTGAATGATCATTATTACAAACGAGTCATCAGTTTTATATATTTATGTAACCGTTCTTGGACGGATAAATAAAACACCAAGACGATTGTAGGGTTCTTAATTATATATATTCTGATCTTTACGTTGTGTTAATCGTTTCACCCTAAATCAATACATAAAACATATAAGCACACCACTATAACAATACAAACATTATAGACATCACAAACATGTATAACATACATTTACCTATAGGTCAATTTTATCTCTTTACATTTAATCGTAATACACGATAAATCTGAATTTTATGTTAAACTAGAGACGAGCTCGTTGCAAGCAACGATTAGGTTTTCCGTCGTAGCTGCGTCATACTTGTGACGTATTACAAAAAATTGATAGCTGACCATAGTACAATATTAGATATGTAAACACTGAGAAACAAAGTATTATATTTCTGTGACCGCGTAGATTTTACGGTGATAGAGAATTTGTCTGGATCTGCATCGGTCGTGTGCAGTACGAACGGGGTGAGGGAATGTTGGCGTAAAGTCTATAAGGTATAAGGTTGTGGCGCACTGTGGGTCGTAAGCTAAAACGAAGGGTAGGTTTGCCGTATTCCCGAAGGTCCACCAGTATACAGTTCCAGAGAAATAAACAGGCAATTGATGCAGGATTCCACATTATTGGACGAGACTCAACGATGGCAACATTATAACAATTTAACAGACAGACATGTTACGAACAATTCGGATATGGCCAGAAGTGGCCTCCGGACTCAAGACTCTGGGAGAGTCGGACGTGGCCGGGGCTGGCCGCCGTATTCCAGACTGCGCATTGACAATTGTACATAACTATTTATAAGAATCTTAACAATGAGTATAAATTGACAGGTAATGATATAAGCAAGCTGAGTGAAAGGTTCACAGATATAAACTAATTAGATAAACTCAATGAGTCTTTGATGTCCAAGAAATGAAAATCTGATAATTGCACAAGGTTGTTTTAAGAGATTAACAGTCCTTGAGACATGACACTCTGTCTCTTTGAAATCACATATAAAGTCTTTATAAATTAAAAGTGTCAATCACTAAATAAAAAAGTAACTTTGTAAGAAATAAACTGTGAGAAAAAATTACGAATTTTACAAGTAAAGTCAAAAAAATTTTTATAATTGAACAGTGCATTTTGAACGATGATACTACATGTTTATAAGCAAATGCAGATCTTAACACGTTGTCTCTAGTTTGATTCGCCGCATTTTATTCACAGAGTGGGACTGTGGTTATGCCCGGTACGAAGGTAAAAAGACCATTGGCAAACGTTTTACACGCATTTTTATCGAACGCAAGCGCCAATGAATCTCTTAGTATATATGCGGAGATCCTGGAAATTTTACAAGGGGTTTTGAAGAATAATTTTGTATTTCGAGGAGGGGGAACATGCGCGGATCAGAAAATTTTCCCCGGGAGGGGGTTGAAAAGTCGGACGGTTATTTAAGTTTGCCAAGGGATGTCCGAGGCATATTTGGTAAGTTTATAATGTACACGTAATTGAAAGAAATTTCGCTGGGGGGGGGGGGGGTCTGGAACCCTTCCCCTTCTAGATCCGCGCACGGAGAAGATCGATGCCGGTAATTTTACTATAATTTTAACCATTTTTATTTAATTATTCATGTTCATAATTATCAGAAAACCAATATTACCTTTCAAAGCAGTTAAAACTTAAGATACGAACCATTGAGTCTCGTTGAGTATTGCGTCCGCGTACGAAAATAATGGCAATTTTCAAGAAATTCGGATGGACGATCTGAGTCCTAGGTCGTTCATCCGATTCTTTTTCTGACTAAAAGCTACAGACCTGCAGTTAGAGATTGTCAAACTCTTATTGATTATGTCAATGTTTGTCTCAAAGAATCATTTTTAAATCAATAAAGTTTTACCTTAAAAGAAAGAAAGAAATCGGGCACAATTTTCAATGTTTGCATTTTACAATTTTACGGTCTAATAAAATTTCAAGAAACAACTCTTCATTGCTTTATCCGAAATATTGCATGAAAAATTTTTTACATCGCATTTTTTAAATTACAAAAGGATATTCAAAATAAACTTGATTTAATTAACCTCTAACAAACAGGCATAAAGAGAGACTGAGAACCAATTTCTTCTTTTTTACATCAAAAGAAATTCAAAAATATATCAAAATATATTTTTTCTTTGTATGCGTTAATGAAAATGTAGATCAGCAAGGGGTTCTTTGTCGTGCAAGCACCTACTTACATATATAATGTAACAGATTGTTACACGGGTCTACAACGATGACAAATATCGAAAAGGCAATATTGTGGGTGAAGGATGAATGTGTAGTTTGTTTCTGAAGTTTATTTTTGATACATGTAATTATATTTATCTGGATCGGTTATGTTTGTTAGTTAGTTTTGTTTATTAAAGAGGGGAATAAAGAAATGAGTAATTTTCAAGCACGTAGCATCGTTTTTGAAAGGGGGGGGGCAAACTTATCCAACAAATCTTGACAAGCAAAAAAAGAATTTTTTTTTTTTTTAGAATTTTCCAAAATTTTCAAAATTTCACTCATAACTTCATGATTTTCATACCATTTTTTTTACCAGCTACAAAAATGGGGGAGGGGGGGGGGGGCAACTCAATGATAATTCAATTTTTTATGTAAATTTAAAAAAAAATAGTTGCTGCGAGAAAAAGTGGGGAGAGGACATCTTTATGTCATATAACATGTGAAACTTATTTCATTCCACCCACAAGCTTGAAATAATGAAATAATTTTAATGAAAACAATATAAATAGACGTCATAAATCCCATATCAAACGACATATTACCTGTTGATTCTGTGCGTCTTTTTAATGAATTTATAAACAGCGGCAAATTCTAAAATGTATTTTTAAAGGTAATGTTAGCTGCAAGTCTGTAGACCTTGTATGAAAAATTTCGGATGGTAGTCAATTTTTCCGGGATACAGACCGAGCGGTACATATATGCAGTTAAGGTAACTAAGAATGATTCCAAAAAAATACTTTGTTGAGTAATGCAAGCTTTTAAGAAAGCAATACTTATATTTGTTTAAAATATAACACCCAAATACTTCGTCTTACATTCGCTATTTGTAGAACAAGCAGAACCAGTATCAGTCTGACCGGCCTCATCATATACATTGTTGGAATTTAATTGTCCTAGCATTGCATTGCTCTGCATGTACACAATTTCTTTTAAATATTAAACACTTAAAGTGTTCATCTATATGGCTACACATAACGTACACACGTGATTCAAAATAAACAACACGGAAAACGGTAAAGAATTCAGTCATTGAGTCTACATTTTATAGAACTTGTAAAAAACACATTGCGGGTCTGAATGTTGATATGTCAATCTATCAAAATACATTTTGTTAATTATTTTCGATTGCTAAGGCTACAGCGTATTTGATGAACATTGAACAACATTTTTTCCATGCCACTTTTTTCCATGGAAGATAGCGAATGTATACAAGTATAAAGCATCTATAAAATTCATTGAATTACCTCCTTAGAATTGTGTATGGAATAAATAATTTATAAGTTGCTGCTGAATGTTGTTTGGTATTTTCGTTTGTAGATGTTTTGCAAGTAAAAAAACCTGAAACGCGGGGCAAGTCATAATTAATATCCCTAATAACCGTAACTTACAACTAGCGGCTTTGGATTCAAATATTATCGTATACGAACATTAAGTTTACTTTTTAAAATCATCTCCACGATGATAATTATATTATATCCATCGCAAATCAGTATTTTTTTTGCTTTAAAAGAATTGTTCTATCGGGAGCAATCCCGCGTTCGTTTAAATTGCCAGCGTACATTTGTCATGTCAGTAATACACATTGTGCTTTATAAGACGGCCGTGTATACGTATTGTAGAAAAGTTGAGTTTTATTACCATGCATGGAACCATTTTATTAACACATCTCCCAGTACTGAAACAATTCAAAATGTCTCTGTTACAGTAACACAGTGGGGCGTTAAACGTGTACGTCCAGCTCTACAAGCACATGCACTATCGTCTAGGCGACGGCCTGAATACAGCTAGCGACTCTCCTATCGATCGGTTACCTGAGTCTCGTAATGCATCTAAATATAGACAGGGGTACAGTTATGAAACAAACAACAAAAATAAGGTCAAAGAGGTTCATCTATATGAAATGAAATTGTACATATGAATAAAAACATTTGGAAATTTTATGTGGAATTATTTTTGCGCACTACCTGTATCAGTTAGTGCATTACAAGAAGCCCTTTCATAACCTCATCAACGTGCGCACCCCCACAAAAATGGACCAAACTGACAACAATTGTTTCTGCAAATACTGACTATAAATTACGAAAATATTAAATTGAATACTATAGAAGGATTCAAAATTAATTTCTTTACAACTTTGCTTCAATAATGCATTAGAAATTTTTATTTCTTTTTAAGTTATTGACAAGAAACTTTGGACGCCTCTAACTCCCTAATTATAAGGGCCAGGCCTTTTTTCGGCATACCGAATGAAAGGTCTGAGTAAGACCAAGAACTTTTAAAATACATGTTATAACAAATTTTTATCAGGTAGAAAACTAACACGGAAAATACGCGAATTTTTTTGATTTTTTTTCTTACCTTTATTTCAACATCTATACCACCCCTTTTATTTGCATTTAAATAATAAATAAAATATATCTCGCACAAATTCAATGTATTAGCTTCCAAACCAGCCCATCTTTGAGACTCTGCCAGTCATCGTTAAAGCTAAACCCCCTGGACAAAAGAAGTCGTTAAATTTTACTAAAAGGGGAATAATTCAAAACCGGATAGGGATTTTCCTCAACTAAAATATGCGACGACAACATCACGCGGCATGTTATCAGTCCTGAAAATTTCAAAACAATCGGTGAACAAACGAGCGAGATATTAAGGATCAAAGTTGGCGTCTAGAAGAAAAAAAAAAATAATAAGAAATTTGAAAATTTTTCAGAATAATAGTAAGGTTTCCGCTCCCAGCGGAAAACCTTAATAACATTTCCAACTCTTAGAAACATTACTCTAACATGTAGATTATATTAAAACTATTTACAATAATGAATTTCAACAAATAGTTACCAATTTATGGAACTGAGTGCACGACACTGCATATACGTAGTATCAATCAGCGGATCAGGCTCATTATATGACTTGACCTATTTATGATTTATACAATGTATAAGATCTCGTCTACACAATTAAATATATGACATATACTGCTGAACGGTATTTACATTATCCTGTATTCAAAACATTCACTCTACACACTCATACTTATTTATTAACTTTATTTATTTATTTTAATCTTTCACCTATGAAATTTTAGAATTGTATTTATTTAAAGAATTATGTTTTAAAGAGAATAACTTACAGGTCTGAGTCTGTATGCTTTGTCTCAGTCTGAATTTCAACAACACACCTGTCTGGATAGAAGTATAGGTTGCAATGTAAAAAATAGCAAAAACCAGAATATAAAAGAATATCTCCCGCCAAACTCTATCAGTAAGGACCAATACTGACCAATCACAAACCGTAAATATAAAAATACCCATCTTCAAATGGAATAATCCAAACCACTGAAATAAATAACCTAAACGGGCTATACCATTATTTAGAATAGGGATGTTTTAGTTTACACACACTAAGTATTAATGCAGCGCAAAGAATGACAGATGAAAAAAATGAATGAATGAATGAATAACTAAATATTGCTAAAATTAAAAGTTAGTCAAACTATTACATTTATACAACTGGAATGTTTACTGGAGGAACTAAATCGCCAAAGAGAGGTGTGACCCGATTTTCGTTCAGTTGGGCGGTTTCATTAATTATGAAAAGGGAGCATAACTCGCGTGTCTTACTAAATGTACATTACCTCATTTAACAATTACTAATCAAGTGTGTTTGTTAATTTGATAGATTTCTTCCAAAACATCCGATCCAAAGTACAATATACATGTATGTAGCTGCTACAAAACAAATGTCAAAAAATTCATCTGACCCCCTCCCCCATGGTTCTGTAGTGAATATTACCATCGGGTTCGGAATTCCATAAATAACAACATAAATATATAGCCATTGTAAACAAAGTTCAGTTGTTACCTGTACCTTACCCGAGTTTGACAACAACAATGGTGTCAGAAGTGTTTGTATATGTCTGATTATTTTTCGGAGTAAATACCCTGCACAATAGTTCGTGCATTTTGGCGCCATACTTGAAATTTTTTTCCTGTCTTCCAAATTCGATCTAGGAAGTTATTTTTCATTTTCTTTTTAAATTAAAGTGTTGGTATATTTTTTAAAGAACTGTATTGCTTTTCTTGTTTATTGTGAATTTGTTTTTTTATTGTTTTTCTTTTCTTATTGTTTTTTCAAGTATACACTTACATGTTTGTAAGATCAAGTACAACATGACTATTTCGTCGGATTGTCTGATGATTTAGTTCATACACATAATAAGATCCATACTATGTGGGTGTATACAGGAGTAAAAGACCAAGATCATGGCTACTCTTATTGAGGTAAACAAAGCAGCAATGGAGGAGTTAAACACAGCAGAGTATAACATGAAAGAAACAGATTTATTGAAAAGGATTGAGAGGTTGAAATAAGAGCTGGTTGAGAAAGAAGAAATGATTAGAGAAACAGAGAATGTTATCACAGAAAGAGAATGTTATTAGAGAAAGAGAGGATGAATGGAAAGAAAGAGACCGTACTTTAGATGAAAAAGAAAAAGAAATAGCACTGATGTACAAAAGCAGAGAGAAGAGACATCATGATGTGCATGATATGGGTGAAAGGAGAGAGAATGATCTTAAAGAAATAATATATGCTAGAGAGTTGGATGATCAATTAGGCAGATTTGTTGAGAAAAAAGAGAAAATACTAAACAAGAGTGACCAACGTCATATCATGAGACATCATTCACATCAACTTCAGGGGATCAAACAAAAGAAACATGAAACCCTTGAAGAATTTGCGGAGAAGATAGAAGAAACATTCACTGAGACTTACCCATACAGCTGTCCAGTGTTTTTTAGAAGCACCTTTACCATTGATGCATTTTTAAGGGGTTGTATGGAGAAAAGAGCTGCAATAGTTACACTTGATAAAGATCCTAAAACACTTGACAAAGCAGTTCAACACATGAATACAGCATTTACTAAGCAATTATTGATCATGGGACCAAAGGAAGATGACAGACGAGTCAAATTTGGAGATAAAAATGAAATACTACTCAACAAAGATAACAATAGGTCAAGATCTCATAGTTCCAAAAGAGAGAGTGAATATTTCAAGTGTGGGGAGATAGGGCATATTGCGAGAGGCTGCTCAAAACAATACCATACATTTTCCAGATCTAGATCACCATCACAAAGCAGATCACCCCCACAATCACCATCAAAGTCACAGAAAGATTTAAACTCTCTCGAGCTGAGGAAATATGCCATTCGCCAGCTCGATTCAATGAACCAAGGCCATGATTGAATAGAAAACAAATTGGTAAATCAGGACAACTTTAGTTAAATTTTGTTAGGACATGCATATCAAAGTTGTCAGATTGGAAAATATATGGATAAAAAATATATAATAAAACAACAAAGATGCAAATACATGTATAACGGACAAATCTAAACTTTACGAATGCAATCTTGATTCAATGTTTTTGAATTATCATTTAGGTGATTAGTAAGTTCCGCAGACAAAGATTTTGGATACTCTGATATCATTGTCTGATTTTATTAAGATCTTGGAAGTTAATGTAGTTTGGTAATGGATAACAACAATCAAACCAGTGTGGTGTTTTAACTTGAAATATTTGAGGACCGAATAATCACTGTTCATTAATTTTAAATACATGTATTAGTTTTTAATTAAGCCCTTATATTTATGCCTCTTGAAATCAGTGTTATCTGTTTTTATTTTATATACCTTCACAACAGTTCTCTGCCAATGGATGATTCCATTCAAACAACTCGATCAAGATCTCAGCTGTTGCGTGAATGGTAAAGCAAGACTTCGCGCCAAAATGTCTCATTCATAGTTTTTGCGCGCCGATTAGTGGACGAGTCCGTTATGATCATGCGACTACCCCAGAGCGCACTTTGTGTTTACATCACAGGCACGTAGCATCGGGGGTTGGGGTGAGGGAGGGCTGCTCCCCCCTCCCCACTTTTTGCAGCTGCCACTTTTCTTAACTTTATATAATAAATGGAAATATCATGGATTTGCCCCCCCCCCCCTTCCACTTTTCTAGGAGCATGTAATAAATGAAACTGCAAATACGGAATTCTAATTGAATTGAAGTTATAGTTGGGTTTTTTTTTCATGAATTTGAGAATTTTCCCTTTTTAAATGCTTGTCAAAATGATTTTGATATTAAAAAACAATACGTGTTTGTATACCCTATCATATTTCATATGGTTGAATTCAAATTGTTTTTTTTAAAAATGCCTTTCAGTTGATTTTACATTTTAATATAACAAATACAATTCTTAAAAAAAATGACTATTTAATTAATCTCCAGCTTTCAAGCTTATATGCACATATATGATATGTGTACATTCCAGGCTTGGGGCGAATTACATTGTAAAGTAATGCATTACATTACCATTACTTCATGAATTTGGGCATTAAATTACCATTACCATTACTTAATTTTCTTGAAGTAATGCATTACATTACCATTACATGAGTAAAGTAATGCATTACCATTACCATTACTTTGTGAAAAATCAATCAGTTTTTAAAAAGTGATTAAAAAGCTGAATTTTTTTTTTGGAAAACGTTTCATATCTAAAACATGATTAAACATATTTATAGGTTCATGTTCACTATCACATTCAAATTTAATGACTTTATATACACGTTTGCTGTTGCGCTTTATGATCATCAAAGTTTCAAGGGTTCATCTTTTAACTGCATTATGTCGGGTTTGAAAATCTAAGATATAAGTGTTCAGGCAATAATAGAAATAATACATGAATCTTTTATTTTCTATCAGTCCAAACTATTGTACTTATAATATAAAACACAGATATATATATATATATAGAGAGAGAGAGAGAGAGAGAGAGAGAGAGAGAGAGAGAGAGAGAGAGAGAGAGAGAGAGAAATTATTTTCAAATGGGTTATAATACTAGAAGTAAGTTTTAAGCTTACAGAGATCATGGTTGAACACTGCATTCTCTTAAGTGTAATTTTTTTTTGCTTTTAATGGTGTATGCAACTGTCTGTTCTCCATTCTAATGGAACACAGCCCTGAGAAGGGTGGGCAATTCGGGTGTTTAACACCTATTAAAACAATAGATTGTTTTGATACTTAGATTATCCTTGGGGCATTTTGTGTTGTTGACACATTCTTCAAAGTAAAGAATTTATTAAATGCACAACTAATTGGATTAAATGTTTTAAATGATATAAAATGCTTAATAACAACACTCTTAAAATGTTATGAAATTTTGTTGTTACCGGTATATGCAGTTATATTGACAATTCAAGAATGGATTTTTAATTTTAATTTTAAAAACTATTTAGTTGTGTGATTAAAAAAATCATACAACTTAATATTTTTATCTCAAGAATTATTTTTCTTCTTAAAAACAATTTTTAATAAAATACAATTTAAGTTATTCAATTAATCACTATTTTATGAACATGAGCATGCATAAAAAAGCATAGTAATGCAAAGTAATGCCATGTAATGCCATGTAATGCCAGCATTACACTAGATTTTGGAAAGTAATGCATTACATTACCATTACTTGTAATGCTAAATTTGTGGCATTACACATTACTAGCATTATTTTGGAAACATGTAATGCATTGCAATGCACAACCATTACATTTAGCATTACCCCAAGCCTGGTACATTCCTAAAAACATTGAATTAATAAAATAATTGAATTTCAAGTGATATATATGTACATGTTCTAGATCGAAGAAAAGACTGATATTTTGTCTTAAATTTACACTACCGTTTATAAATTTATGATCAGCAGCGAAAATTAAAATTCATTTCTGATAATATAGCCTAATTGATACATGCATACTTCATTGAATAATTTTGTTTAGTCAGGTAAGCTTTTTGGAAAGCTATTACTTGTTATATGTATCTTTGATTTGATCTAAGAATTTCCTGTTTTAAAAAGATGTGAACTTTGAATAGAAGAGGCGAGATCATCATTGAGTGGAGGGGTGGGGGTATATGACGGTGGTGATATAGAAATATATATGTACTCTATTAGATGTACGTGTCATTGAGTAAGTCACATATACATGATATAGACACAAGTAACATTAAAGTAAGTCACTCCAAACAATGCACCATGTCAAATTATATAAAGCAGTCTATTAGATGTACATGTCACAATTAATAATGTAGTCTATTAAATGTACATGTCACATTTAATAATGTAGTCTATTAAATGTACATGTCACATTTAATAAAGTAGTCTATTAGATGTACCATGTCAAATTATATAATGTAGTCTATTAGATGTACATGTCACATTTAATAATGTAGTCTATTAGATATACCATGTCACATTTAATAATGTAGTCTATTAGATGTACCATGTCATATTTAATAATGTAGTCTATTAAATGTACATGTCACATTTAATAATGTAGTCTATTAGATGTACCGTGTCACATTTAATAAAGTAGTCTATTAGATGTACCATGTCAAATTATATAATGTAGTCTATTAGATGTACATGTCACATTTAATAATGTAGTCTATTAGATATACCATGTCACATTTAATAATGTAGTCTATTAGATGTACCATGTCACATTTAATAATGTAGTCTATTAGATGTACCATGTCAAATTATATAATGTAGTCTATTAGATGTACATGTCACATTTAATAATGTAGTCTATTAGATATACAATGTCACATTTAATAATGTAGTCTATTAGATGTACCATGTCAAAATATATAAACGTCAAATTATATAATGTAGTCTATTAGATGTACATGTCACATTTAATAATGTAGTCTATTAAATGTACATGTCACATTTAATAATGTAGTCTATTAGATGTACCATGTCACATTTAATAATGTAGTCTATTAAATGTACATGTCACATTTAATAATGTAGTCTATTAGATGTGCCATGTCACATTTAATAATGTAGTCTATTAGATGTACCATGTCACATTTAATAATGTAGTCTATTAGATGTACCATGTCAAATTATATAATATAGTCTATTAGATGTACATGTCACATTTAATAATGTAGTCTATAAGATGTACCATGTCACATTTTATAATGTAGTCTATAAGATGAACCATGTCACATTTTATAATGTAGTCTATTAGATGTACCATGTCACATTTTATAATGTAGTCTATTAGATGAACCATGTCAAAATATATAATATAGTATATTAGATGTACATGTCAAGTTATATAATGTAGTCTATTAGATGTACATGTCACATTCTATAATGTAGTCTATTAGATATACCATGTCACATTGAATAATGTACATGTAGTCTATTAGATGTACCATGTCACATTAAATAATGTACATGTAGTCTATTAGATGTACCATGTCACATTTAATAATGTAGTCTATTAGATGTACATGTCACATTTAATAATGTAGTCTATTAGATGTACATGTCACATTTAATAATGTAGTCTATTAGATGTACATGTCACATTTTATAATGTAGTCTATTAGATGTATCATGTCAAAATATATAATGTAGTCTATTATATGTACATGTCAAATTATATAATGTAGTCTATTAGATGTACATGTCACATTTTATAATGTAGTCTATTAGATGCACATGCCAATATTTACATTCAGTGTATATCTCCCCTTGTGTTTGCAGAGGAAATATGCGACGTTAATTTCCTGTTAATACACTTAGCTAATTCATGGGACAGGAGCACAAATATAAACGTCATCATGCGTTTTGAGTATATTTATTATTGTAATATTAAATGAAAAGTTAAAAATTACATAACTTATTTGATATGTTCTAATGGAAAATGATCGTAAGGAATTTAAGATAAAACTAGCTATAATTTATTATAATATTGAAAATAACTTTGCATTATAAGACCTAAGCTACTGTTACTTTTTGACATTACAATAAAACACAAAACTTCATGTGAAGATGATAAAACGAAATTCAAATTGTACAGTTTATCTACAGTAGTGCAGTATTCCCAGAATCCCCTACTATGGAGTCGAGCATGCGTTTTCCAGTGAAAAGGACCAACGTAGTTGCTAGCGCTTGAGAGCGCTAGCAAAAAGTACATGTACCGAGTTTCCTAAGTGTTTTCCTTTATTCAACAAGTGCGATATTTTTGCTGCTGAAATAAACACGATTTCCGACGTCAAGCGGACAAGCTGTCAAAATCAGACATCTTATTTAGCGCTCTGAATAACCTGATGAATTTTCGTAGAGATTGTAAACAAGTCATCGAAAATGCAATCCACTGATTGGATAGGAATATTATAGGAAGCAATATCACCCATGCGAGGATCCAGAAAATTTTTCCATGGGGGTCCGACGGTTGTTTGAGTTTGGCGGGGAGGGGGAGGATGTCTAAGGCATATTTTGATAATTTTAAAATGTAAATTTAAAGAAATTGAGTTTTTCAGGGGTGGGGGGGGGGGGGGCGGAGCGGACTCCCCTACCCCCCCCCCCCTCTAAATACGCGCAAGTCACCGTCATAAACTCAATTTTTAAATTGTTATATCATAGATGCATAATACAATTTAACATGAATTAAAGCATTAACTGGGTAATTACTGGGCGGGATATGAATTGGAGTTTTTGTTCAGTCGCATTAAATTTAGTTTTGTATACTGATAAGTCTTTAAGATTTATCAAAGCAGTTTCTTTCTGACCAAAGTTTCTTGGAAATATATAGAAAATATATAAAAATATATAGATGGTTTAGAAGTCATCTGTGGCCTCAAATCCATTTTTTATACGTGACAATTTTTAGTTTTTTTTATTTCAGAAGTCAAATTACCATTCTACCAACTGAACAGAAATTTCTGGATAGGGTCCACCCCAACCACTCTGTGAATTTAGGATCCACCACACATCCTTCCTCCAGGTTTGAATTTTTCTTAAATTATACATGAAGTCGTTTGTTTAGACCACTTGTGCTTAAGGACAGAACCGACCGACACCCCCCCCCCCCCCCACTTCATTCTCCCACCCAAAGTATGTAGACCACCCGGGACTTTACCCATTATTTTCAATTAAATTATCCTTTTATGTCATATTTATAATCTAATGTATACATTCATTGCACAAAATTACGAAAGTAAGAACGTGCTATCATTTTTTATCAGTTTCTACAAAAACATTCCGTATTCTGAAGTCCATGCTGTCATCGCACGATTTTGTATGGTTTGTGTGGTTTGCATATGTGCAATGATATAAAAGTAAATGAAACGTTCTACAACGATCAAGATATTTTTAAAAATATGTATGCCTATATATCAGTCTGCTTTGTTTTGCTTCGTTTCATTGGGTATTCCTTAATTAGAAGTGCAGTTGTTGTATAACTAATAAATAATAAGAAATAAAAAGCTATTCAAATAAGTATTTAAAAAATCACAGAATTACGTAAATCCTCCTGCAGTAACATGCCCACTCATATTAGCATTACCTCTGAATTTCGCTATAGCTATTCGTGTCAGTCTTATATCAAATTATTTAAACATGAAATGTTATGGTTTTAAAAATTATATTCATGTATATGCATTTATGCAGTATGAAATATAAATGTATTTAAATTATTTTTCATTCTTTTACTCAGTAAGTGGCAGTTACCCCGAATGTGAATTTGAAAGAAAATATTTTATCTCGAGTACTCCTAGAAGTGTGGGATACTTATAAAAGGCGGAGTCTGAATTTCAAAGATGTATACGTGTAACATAAGAAACGTAAGATATTTTATGGACATACTTGGCTTATAATAAAACAAACTAAATGTTGTGCTACCTGTCCCAACAAACAAAACTAGAACCATGTAGGATGCTGTTCCTTTGACGCCTCTTCAGCTTTGCTGTTGGATGACGCTTTTCTCAGTCAAAAGTAAGTGCTAATATTGTGTCATTCTTTGCTTTAGATGATATCAAATATCAACATGATAAAAAGGCAAAACACACTTACTATCTTGTTTTATTACACCAATTACACCGATTACAGAGGATTACTTAACTTATATTTAACAACATTACAATGCAAATATTACAGAATACAGATTTAGATTTTTAGCTCACCTGAACCGAAGCTTTTCTGGGGCCCGTTTCACTAAAAGGCGTACGCCCGGCGTAACCTTACACCTGTCGTAAGTCCGGACTAAGTCAAATATTTGGACTAAGGTCCGTTTCACTAAAAGGCGTAACTTTGCGCCCGCCTTAAGTTAAGACAAAAATCTACGCCTAGCCAAGGGTAGTCGTAACTTATGGCGTAAACATAAAATGATTGCTAATTCTGTTGCTGAGAATATCGGTGCTGACCGTAATGCTAAATTGTACAATTTGTCACGTAAATTTTTTAAATTTCATATGAAATTAAGAAAATAGAGAGTTTTGATAGGTGGTACCAATTCTCGATTAGAAACTTTCTTACCATGTTTCATGCACATTTTTGGGAGTTGATTTTTAATCAACTCTCCTATGCAGTCACTCGGACAAACCGAAAGTGAAACAGTGTTTGGACCTCAGCACAAATCATTGCTCCTGACAAGACTTAGTTCTTGAAAATAATTGATGAATTCGATGTAATGTATGCTAAAGCATTGTTTTTCAAGGAAACTTATTTACAAATACCTTAAAAATAGTCAGATTTTTTTTTTTGCATGAAATATTAAAATTTCGCTATTTTTAGTATCTGTTGTATGGTTGTTCGATGCTTGCTTAATATTGTCCTATCCATGGTCAAATAGCCCATTACTGCATTAATTCGCTATATTTTCTATTATTTTTAAACAAATTCACTGATTTTCTTTCAATGATAAAGCAAGATGAAACCAGAAAATTTAATAAAAAAATATTTATACGACGCATGATCAAAATAGAAATTCCAAGGGTGTTCGAAACATGGTTAAATTTTCGGAGATATCGATAACAAAATTGTTTTGTTGAGTAAATAATTTTGAATAAGCATATCCTATATGCTTCATCAAATATATCTTTTAAATAAAACATTTTAGCAAGTTTTGCTGTGTGATTTTGTCACTAAACAGGATTAATATGCATGAGTAATCTCTCTCTCTCTCTTTCTCTCTCTCTCCCTCTCTTCTCTCTCTATCTCTCTCTCTCTCTCGCGCGCGCAAACACAATTGAAAAGTTTCTATCTTTTTATCAATCTAAAGAATATCTATCTATCTACATATCTAAATATTTATCTATCTATCTTCCTTTCTACTGTTTATCATCTATCTGCGCATGTGCATAAGCCCGTTGTCAAGGACGTAAGTCTGGCCTTAACTTAGTCCGATACTAGTGTTTACGGCCAGGCGTACGCCTCTTAGTGAAACGCAGTTTACGCCGGACTAAATTTTGGCGTACACCCTAAATCCCAACTTAAGTTTCGTCGTATCTTACGCCTTTTAGTGAAACGGGCCCCTGATCACCCGTTGTCCGTCGTCCGTCCGTCCGTCCGTCTGTAAACTTTTCCAATTTTCGACTTCTTCTCAAAAACCACTGGGCCAAATTTAACCAAATTTGGTACAAAGCATCCTTACGGGAAGAGGAATGTAAATTATTAAAATAAAGGGCACATCCCTTTTCAAAAGGGAGATAATTGCGAAACAAAGAGTATAGGGTGCGTGTCTTTAAAAATCTTCTTCTCAAGAACCACTGCACCAGAAATGCCAATATTTACACAAAAGCTTGTATATACCGGTATAGTGAAGATTCTAAATTGTAAAAATCGTAACCCCCGGACCAAAATTGGGGCCCTAGGCGGGGTTCAAAGTTAAACATACAAATACATAGGAAAATGTTTTAAAAATCTTCTTCTCAAGAACCATTGCTCCAGAAATGCCAATATTAACACAAAAGCTTGTATATATAGTGAAGATTCTAAATTGTAAAAATCGTGACCCCCGGACCAAAATTTGGGCCCCAGGCGGGGTTCAAAGTTTAAAATACAAATACATAGGAAAAATGTTTACATGAATTTTGTTCCATTTATTCAACTAAATTGTGCACCAAAAAACCCAACTGTGTCTCCCTGATAATTGACAGCTCATTGCATAAGTATATAAGGTTGTTTATTTAAGAAATGACGGATGAATATGATAAGGTGTAAAAATTCACTAAATATTATTTTAGTTCATCGCTTACATTTTATTTGGATACCGTGCCCGATAAAAATGAAAATTAATATATAAATTTATTTATTATCGGGCACGGTCTCCAAGATAAATATAAGCGATAAACTTATCTTGTGATTTTGTTGCAAGATTGCAGCTAGTTTGGTTGAGCATTATAGATACGGCAGACAACGCACATGGTGAGGATTTATTTGTTAACAACCATACCATAGATAATCTTGTTTCACACGGGAATTAGATTTAAAAACAAGTATGTTTTATTATAATTATAACCCGTAAAATTTGTTCAAAGAGTGTTTAAAGCAGAAAGAAAATAATTTATTTATGAACTTTGAAATTTCTTCGATTTTTGTAACCATGATGAGATATGATTCATTGTATTACAAATGCATCACTACGTATTTTACAAGGAAATATACTGAGTATACAGTCACATGGTGATGTTAAAATTGCATATAAAAATATAGTTGCATATTGTGGTATTTATGGACTTATTGTACGTACGACCTAACTCAGACAGCGCGTGCAGGTGTCATAACAGAGGCAAAATAATTCCCGAATTTTTCTTTGAATTCGGGGCGTTTCCGCACGCGACAGGAGCTGATTTTTTTATGAGATGAAAAACAATGTGTAAGAGGTCTAACTATCCCAGTTTTGTAATATTGCGAGGTCATTTGAATTTTTGATGCGTGTTGTTTCCGGGGGGGGGGGGGGGGTTAAAGACCCTGGCTTGTATTTCAAGCACATGTGTAACTTGGAGGTAAACAAAGTCTCACGCCTTGCCGGATGCACGTGTGTATTTTGCTAGAAAATTGTAAATGTAGCGTTGTTTAAAAATATGTCAAGAGGATTTTTTCAAGAAGTTCGTTTTGAATTTTTAATCTGTATGTAAAGTTGTGCAACTTTGGTAAGAATATGTAGTAAAATTTAATACTGTAGTGACACCTGCAAGGATCTCCGCGGGTTCCCTGTCCGAGGACGGATGTGTCCCGGTGCACGGCGAGGGCTATTGTGAACTCTTGTTGATGGACCCATGTTTTATGTGTATTTGTATGTTGTCTGCTTGGCAATAAATACTATAACATGTACGAATTTAGTTACACAAAATATTTTTATTCTGATATTATTTGATATACGACTATTGGTACAGAAATTTAACTTAATGATACCTATCTTAAAGAAAATGTCAGCTCGAGGCCTTTGTGGGCGTTCCGGCCTTTGATATGTATAGTGAAGACTCTAAATTGTAGAAATCGTGACCCTCAGACCAAACTTGGAGCCCCAGGCGGGGTTCAAAGTTTAACATAGAACTACATAGGAAAAATATTTAAAAAATTTCTTCTCAAGAACTACTGCACCAATAACCAATATCTACACAAAAGTTGTATATATAGTGAAGGTTCTAAATTGTAAAAATCGTGACCCTCGGACAAAAAGTGGGGCCCCAGGAGGGGTTTAAATTTTAACATATATAGGAAATGTTTTAAAATCTTCTTCTCAAGAACTATAATGCAACAGTTTGGGATATTACTTTGCATACATGTACATCCTTAAATAATGTAGATTCTTATTTGCAAAAATCGTGACTCCCGGACAAATAATGAGGCACCAAGAGGGATTCAAAATTTAAACATTTTAAAAAAATATAAAGGAAACGTTTAAAAATGTTCTTCTCAAGAACTACAATGTTATAGTTTGTGGAATTAATATGCATGCATCCCTGGCTTATGTAGATTCTTAATTGGTAAAATCATGACCCTGGACCGATACTGGGGCCCCAAGAGGGGGTCAAAGTTTATTATAGAAATATACAGGTAACATGTTAAAAAATCTTCTTTTCAAGAATTACAATGCTTCAATTTGTGAGCTTACTAGCATGCATACAACCTTGGATAATGTAGGTTTAATAGTTTTAAAATAGTGACCCCTGGACTAATATTGGGGACCCAAGCTGGATTAAAAGTTAAATGTAGAAGTATATATGGAAAATGTTTTAAAATCTTCTTCTCGAGAAATACAATGCTTCAATTTGTCAGATAACTACGTAAGCATTCTCAAATAGTGTAGATTCGAAATTATAGAAGCCGTGACCCTCGATCTAATACTGGGCCCCAAGAGGTGTTCAAAGCTTAGCATAGAAGTATAGAGGGAAAATGTTTAAAAATCTTTTTCTAGGGAACTATAATGCTTCAGCTTGTGAGATTACTATGCAAGCATCCCTAAATAATGTAGATTCCAAATAAATAAAGCTTTGGCACTGTACTAATACTGGGGCCCCAAGAGGGGTTCAAAGTTTAACATAGAAAGATATATTGAAAATGCTTTTAAAAGTTTTTCTCGAGAACTATAATGCTACAGTTTGTGAGATTACTATGCAATGATCTTCAAATTGTGTAAACTCTAATGTAGTGGAACCAAGAGTTATCTTTCTTGATGTTGTTCTGTACAGTCTGAGAGTTATTCCTCTTGATGTGGAACTCTTCTACATTCATTTTTTCAGGCTGTGTACGTGCGGTCCCGCCGCAGTGCTACACATTTTCATTCCTATGTTACCATTTATGTTGTTAAAGCCAACTATAAACCTCGGACCAATACTGGGGCCCCATAAAGGGGTTCAATGTTTTAAAATAGAAAAAGCATATGCTACAAAATAGAATGTCACAAGGAACTGCTGTTCAGGTGAGCGATGTGGCCCATGGGCCTCTTGTATTAAAGAGATAAAGTATAATTAAATATAAATGTAAAACATTGAATATTGCAGTATGAGAACTGTCAAAAGACAATTAAGATTAGGTGGAAAAAAATAAAATAAAAAAATAAGTCCTTTAAAAGATCATCAAAGGTTTTATAGGACTTTAAGAGAGCTGGGCGGTCGTGGCCATTTTTAGACCGTATTAAAGTGGAGCTATAAAGATAACAGTATAAAGATAAAGGAAAATACTAAAATTTATGGAGTTTTTCTTCTATGAATAAAAATTTCATAGCAAAATAAATCATATCAAACATTGAAGGTAGATCAGATGGGTTATTTGTTTACCACCCAGCCTCCTAAAATAGGTGCAATAGTTTAACCCTAATAATGTACTGGGTCTATATTAAAGTAAGTCTAACTATGAATTTAGCACTATATTAATATGCCTGATCTATTTTTTTTTTAAATTAAGTCTGAATCATTTTTTGGTTCCGTCATCATCCTAATGATTTTTTTGTGGCAATAAAATAAACAGAACAACAAAACTGCGTTTGGTATTGTTAAGTTGAATACACAGACCTGCTATGAGTGGGGGTTGTCTCTGCTGTGGCACTAGAACAGGTGGTACAGGTGAATGAGGTTATCCAAAGACATCACGTAACTATTATTAATGTTATTGACTGGATAAACATAATAACATTTGTTTTGTTTAAATAAAAATAAAAATTGTATGCTTCCATAGTCCGTTATCTCCTGTTTTATATTTTGTTTAATTTAAACAATATTTATTGAATTTATCAATAGCAGGTACGCATAATTGACCAAGTGAACAATAAGATTGGGAAACAAGCCAAAAGGCCTATACAAATCCCTCTCTTGGGTAAAAGATGCAAATTACATAAAGAAAACCCACAGAAAACTTATATGCAGGTAAAACCATCCAAAGTATATCAATCAAAAGTTGGACGAAAAAAAAATACAATTTGACATGTGTATAATTACTAGGCAGTTGGAGTTATAAATGCATTATTTACTAGTGAGCTAATCCCACGAGCGTAAATGAACATGTAATACGAAAGTTAATAAGACAATATGCGTATTACGAATTGTTATTTTAAAGAGCATGCTTATAACATATATATGTATTAATCTATGCTACGTGCTTTTTACATCCTAAGAAAGGATCTTTAACTAAAATAGAAAAAATATCAAAGTTACACTAAGTACCCTGGAAACGTTTGCTCTCGATGATAAATTTTTGAACCATATAAAAACTGTATCATCATCGTTGCTGACATGGATCCCGGTAAGCGTGTTCCAAGAGACTTAATGTTATGTTATATTCATAAAATTTATGTAGAATATAAATGAATTTCAAATTAATTTTATCTACAACTAAAGGTAGAACTGAGGATTGGTCATACGGTTCGGGCCTTGGTTATACGAGTCCTTCGCCATCTTATTTCTAACTGTACAATACCTTTAAGCCAATATTTGATCAGATATTATTTATAAGACATTGCACGTGTAGCTTCAGATCTGTGCTCTACTAGAGAAGTCGGACTGACATGCCGAAGATATACGTTTATAGCACCTCTTATACTAATTAAAGTACTGAAAGTACTTGAAAGGGGTTAGCAAGCTAGATGTCAAACTGTTGGGAATATTTGAGTAAAGATTTTTTTTTCTGTACTGTAGAGGTCATGTACAAGCTCAGAAAAGTTCATCAATTTAGTGTAAGACAAGCCAATGTCCTACCTTTCTTTGATTTCAATGTGTTTTATCTCTAAAATGATTTGAAAAGAAAATATACATCAACTATTCTAATGTCTACCCATTGCTAAGATAAGCATTTAAGCTTTAAAATTTTCTTAAATTATAACCTAATATAGTGTAATTTGGTGCAGAAATAAATAAATTGTCTGATTCTGCTCCATTGTGCTAAAATTTGGCTGATGATTTCCTGGACCTTGTGGCCTTGTGAGCTGAAGCTCACTGTAGGAAAACAAAGGTATAAATATTTTGGCATCTATAGATAGAAAATCTTATGATAGTTGTTAAATGAAAAAGCCTTACTGATTTTTTACAGAAAAATGTATAAAATATTACATCTAATCTTCACACGACCTTCCAAAAAATTTTGGAAATTTCTAGAAAATTATACAGTTTGCATACTATATTTATGAAACATTTATTAAGAGTTATATATTTAGTTAACAACAAAACATAGATTATCTAAATTGACCAGAAAGTTTTTGTTTCATAGTCTCTTGAACATGTATACCTCCATACTGTTTAACTAATCTAACATGGTATTTTTGCAAGCATTGGGAAAACGGAATGTGTACCAAATAAACATAATCTAACAAGCTCTAAAAGTATATACTCATTCAACCTATATATATATATATATATATATATATATATATATATATATATATATATATATATATATATATATATATATATATATATATATATATATATATATATATATAAATTATCTGATTCTGCTCCATTCTGCTAAAATTTGGCTGATGATTTCCTGGACCTTGTGGCCTTGTGAGCTGAAGCTCACTGTAGGAAAACAAAGGTATAAATATTTTGGCATCTATAGATAGAAAATATATTGTATGATGTTGTCTAAATATATATTGTCAAAATAGACAATATATATAATATATCTATATATATTATATATATATATATATATTATTATAAGATAATATATATATATATATATATATTATCTATATATATATTTATATATATATATAGTATATATATATATATATAAATATATAAATATATATATGTCACTGATCAGGAGAGAAACTAACGACCCTGTAGCAATGCATTTTTATACTGACGAACACACAGTTGATGATTATTCTGTAATAGGTATCGAAAAATTGTACAAAGATGAAACTTACTGAAAATTCAGAGAAAATTTGTGGAAGAAAAAATTAAATACTTATATACCTTTTGGTATAAACAAAAGGGAACATTATTGTCTTTAGACTACATTATTACTAGTTTGTATAGACATTTCCTTTATTTTATGTCCCGTTATCTATACATTTTTCATTTAATACTTGTTTATGTACTAATTACGGCTATCACTGTGCTTTCTATAGATTCTCACCTTTATTTCATATGTTTTTGGAGCAATATTGTTGTATGACGTCACTTGCCAGACTGTATTCATATTGTGACGTCATAGTATATGTTCTACGTTGTGTTGCTATAGACAATAAACACCGACTGATGAAGACCGGTAACACGGTCGAAATATTTTGAAACAGTGTTTTAAAAGTTTTTTATTATATATATATATATATATATATATATATATATATATATATATATATATATATATATATATATATATATATATATATAAAATAAAATTTTGGTCCTAGTCGGCAAAATAGTAGAAACAAGTTCAATAGTACCCCCCCCCCACTTTTACCACCAAGTGTTTTGACATAGTTATGGTTTTCCTCTGCTTTTGACAAATATGAGCAATATATTTGTACTGAAGCCACCAATCTATACATGTCCAATATCTTAAATCAAAGACAAGTCATCTTAGCCTGTGGGACTACCTTAAATAAAACTGACGCTAGTCGGACAATTAAAAGCACCTCACCAGTTTCCTTACATTCCTTAAATGAAACAGAGAACCTCTTGTACCGAAACAAAACAACAAACTTCAAGATATTGAACAAAAAATAAACAACTAACTGAATAACTTATAATTATATATCATTATAAAATATACATAAAAATATTAACATCTACAACACGAAAATGAGTCGTGGTAGGTAAATACCTGCTTACACGCTTTTTGTCTATTAACCGGACTTGAATTTCTGAGAACACCGTTTAAGCTGGTATTTTGTCCATTCTAAGTGAATTGGATCAAATCTTTCAGTCTAATAGGCTTAGGTCAAGAAAACATGTACGTGTTCCTTTCTTTAAATATACTTGTAAATTGAAACTCAATCAAACTGCTTCGTTTGACTGAAACCTCCCAATTGGTAATATGTTTTTGATTATCATGAATTTGCAAATATGCATGTATGCAATATGAGCTGTAAATGTATGACTATTTTGCTGAAAAAGTGGCAGTTATTTCAAATACTAAAATATTTTTGCCTTGATTACCAATTATAAAGCATGTTTATCTAAATTACTCCGAAATGTATGGACAACTTATAAAGGCGGAGTTGGAAATTCATTGGGGCATACGTGTAACATAAGGAACGCAATATAGATTTTATTGACATACCCGACTTATAAATTAGTTCTCACTGTTGCGCTATCTCACCCAACAAACACAAATAGAACTATGCGGGCCGCTGTTTTCGTGACACTTCTCCTTCCGCTTTGCTGTTGGTCGTACCACTATAAAGGTAAGTGTTAATGTTGTTTAAATCATTGTTCTTATATACTTCCATATCGGATAAAACATAACATTGAAACCTTCTTTTTTCTTTTATATATTCATCATTTTGTGCAATGACGTCCGATACAAGTAGTCGCTCATCACAAAATTCCTTCACTTACAAAATACCATAACACACATTTTTTATCCGTTAATGCCGAGTTTTGTCTACCTGTTAAGCATCCAGTCAGTAACACTTAAATTGTGCATCATATATGCGTATTTGCTAATATGTTCACAATCTTTAGAATGAAACATTTCATTCTTAATGAGACCTAGTCTAATTATACCTAACCTAGATATTTTGATGAATTATTTTTGCATGTAGATTTACTACTTTATCAATTATGTTAAGATTTAAAAAATATTTATTGACCGAGTTGCTAGGGGGTCGTCTCGAAAGTTAACACTTTTTACTTTGGGACCCCATGGCGCTGTCATAAAAGGGCTAAATTTTTACTTTTTTTTCATATTTGTTTTTATATTTCTGCCCTAGGTATTACATTTTCTTTCAAATATAGGAAAACCATTGTGAAAAGTCATCAAATGGTGAAATTCTGAAAAAATGTTTACTTGTAGGTCGGTCCAGTTGATTTTTTCTCCAAAAAATTGGCACATTGTGGTATATATTGGCTAATGAAAATTATATTTTAACGAAATATCACTTTTAAATGCTAATATGTTTCTCCTAATGCTGTGTCAATAAATTCTAAATTGTAAAATCCATCGCTGCTTCGAATAAATGAGCTAATAAATATACTTTTTTCATTGGCTTTATGCATATTATAAAGACCCTATTTTAAACCTCCTCCCCTAAAATTTACCTGCATTTAGATCAATGACATACCGCTTGTCAATCAAACAAGAAACAATAGCTTGGGCCCTGATTGACAGGTTTGGCCAAGCGTGTCAGCTGGACGCCGAGACCGGATGTGTTGATATCAATTAGCGGTTCAATTAACTTACGAGCATCATTCCCTTTTATATCTACCGCAAATATCTCGTATTTTTAAACATTTCTTTGCAATGAATCGGTAGGCCTACTTTAACACTGCATGATTGCATCACGAAGAGAAATATGTCCAAAGTAAGATACCTAAGAACGTATTAGTTGTTGGAACTGAATAAGAGGGAATTTAATGCTTGTAAAGAGAATAAGACTGCCCCAGAGAAAAAATAGAAACGTTTCTGATGAAGCAGTACAAGCTATTCTTTAACGATATAAAAAACGGCCCGAATTTCCTCAAAGAATGTCTACTATGCGTTCTCGTTGTGTTAAAAAAAATATTCAACAGCCTATTACCGCAAGAATATTAATGGAAGACGGTTTGTCCAGACTGTGACAGAAAATTATCAATTCATCAATTATATATGATATCATCTATTTATAAAACTTCAGAGATAATGTTGAAATAAAAATGGTCCCGATTTTGGTCAACAATTATTTTTTCGATTTTAATATTCACAATGCTTCATTAAGACATTTTTAATAGGCAACCAAAATTTGAGTGTCATTTGTTGAGTTATAAGCGAGTTACAGAGCTTACAATTCTTCGCTATGTAAACAAAGCGTTTGTTTACAATTTGAATGTTGAAATGAAAATTCCAGTTTTAGACCTCAAATGAATGTGTTAATCGTTAAGAACTGTTTATTTTAAAATGCTTAAAATGAAGAAAAAATTAGACAAATCAGCCTGAAAAAGATTTTTTACTGGTATATTGAACCTATGTAAACAAAAACAGGGCACGAGCCTTGTTTAAATGACGAAGAATTGTGAGCCCTGTATCTTGCTTAAAACTCATCGACTGGCACCCAAATTTCATTTGATCATTAGAAATGCATTCCTAAAGCATCGTAAATAATAAAAACAGAAAAATAAAATTTGACCAAAATCGTGACCATGCCCCTTTAAATTAAATAAACTTAAAATTACTCACTCCAGGTAAATAACACCTGTGTTAATTAGGCCCTGTCTACTTTTCCAGTAACCTTGCGGTCATAAATAAAAATAGGTCTTTAAAAAACCGGGAACGATGACGTAATAAGCGCTTTTTAAGCATTTTACCCAATCAAATTCATAAAATAACAATTTTTCAACTCATAAACGTTACATACAACGTTAATTTTGTATAAAAACGCAGTTCAGAAGAAGTTACAATTTTGCACCAGTCCTACCCTTGCATGAAATTAAAAAGATGTTCATATTCATGCGCACTCGAATTGTACTCGGCCTAGTCGACTTTTTCGTGTCGTCCGTAATCGTTAGAATGAAAACTACTCGAACATATTCTAACCGAAATCACCTTCGAACCCCGCCTACCTCATGAATATTCATCACTTCCACAAAAGAAAATATTTTCAATATAAAGCATTAGATTCAAACGAGAAAAAAATATATAGTATTATATTTGTATAATAATTGACTCAGTCACCCTTTCGTAAAGAAAATTTCACCAATCGCGTTAAATAATAATAAAGATTATAAAAATAAAGTTCCCTGAATTTTCCCAGGATGAGTTATAATTTTTTTTTCGTTCTTTGACCAAATAATTAATATTTTATAAAATTTCAGAGTATTCTTTTAATTGTGTGCTGGATATGTCGAGTAATAGCAAAAATAAGAAACTAATGAATGTTTTAAGTGTCGTAATCGTTGAACACATCTAAATTTTTTTTTAATTTGAAAGGATTTGAAAG